>NC_079541.1:8041144-8190830 GCF_003711565.1 Takifugu flavidus | reverse complement strand
GTCAACGTTTCCCCAGCCTGGTATAATTATTCATACACTGATATATAACAGTCATATAATTTCCACATTTATACAATGCACACATTCTTTTAAATGATAGTGTTGGGAAAGGTGCTTAAAGGGAGTAAAATCCTGGTATTATTATTTTGACAGTCATTGGATGAAAAACAAAGGCCAAAATAAAAATGACAAATCCAGTTACAACTGGCATTTGAACACAACATTGATGACAAACTGATTTATTGTTTTTTAAAACACGTTCTGGTATTAATTCACAGTATTGTACTTTGATGCTTGTAACCATCATTCTCCTGAGTAAAAAAGAAACGGTCTGTTTGTAGTCAGCTTTAAATAGTACTTTTTTTAAAAAAAAGCTCCTTCAAGCAATCTTCTGAATTCCACACATATATCTTGAAAATCCTTTTCTCAGTGAAAAATTATCCCAGAAATCTGGAGAACGCCCTGAAATAAATGTGCATTATAAGCTCCTAATAAGCTGCCTAACAATACCAGTACACAAGCAAGGTCCTGTGAGGTTCTTAAATACATTCTTGCATACTTGGAAGTGTTTTTAATTCATTCTACCATTGTTGCTGCTACTGTTGCTGTCTCTGGCTTAGTTAAAATGCATCTATAGGTGGCTGCCCAAAGTCCGCACGATGGCTGATGCCTACGTGAAAAAATGGGCGGAGCAAGTACGCTTCAGTTCACAAGAGCGCAAGAACTTAGAAGTATGCATTGAGAAACAGTGACATTTTCCACAGTATTTAACCATAGCCTGCAACAAAATGTAAAACAAAAAAAAATAGTGCAAACTTTTGCATATTGCTGTTTTAGGCAATCTTAATCCGTCACTCACTCTACTTCAAAAAGGAAACATGGGAAATAAGTCAAACCATCTTTTCGTGGCCGGAGTGCATATATAAGACAAGAGGACATCAATCATGTTCTTGATGATTGGGGGCTGTGGGTGGAGGCTGTGCGGCAGCTCATGAGCCAATCCCATCTCCCAGGCGTCCACCAGTCGCACGTCCAGTCCTCGGAACATGGCTCGGAGCAATTTGTCCCGCTGCATCGAGTACCAGTCACTATTGGTCAACGTCTCGTAAAGAGTTAACTCTTTTAAGTTTGCGGTCCGGATGACGACGAGGGTGTCGGGAGCTCTGTCCAGCAGGCGCTCGACGGCCCCGCGGATGCTCAGCAGCCGTCGGATGTAAACCTGATGTGGGAAGGTGCTGAAGTGAGACCATATGCCAATTACCACAACCGTGTTAGCACCTCCGACCAAGCCATCGAGTTCGTTGGCAATGTAACGGAGCTCGCTGACTGGGATGTCTGAAATGGAATTTGATTGTGGAATGTAAATTGAGAACAAAAGGAAGGGTGTGATGGAGACTGGGAGAGCAGACGGAATCCATTTGGTTCCTCATTCATTTACATGGAAACAAAGGTTGAAGGAAGACCAGCGTCAAAGGACTGAGGGGGGGACATCCTCAGGCATTCAACTTCTTGTGCCAGCCGGAACACCCGCTGTGAAGGCACCAAACTCCTGAGGTGCATACAGAGCACACCTACTGTGTTGGCGTCCTGTGTCCTGTGTATGCAGCAAACACATGCTGTGAAGACGTCTGCACCTCAGGGGCGGGCCTTCAACTATATAAGATCAGAACTGTATACATTGAGCAGAGATCTCTCCGCATGCTTCCGTGTGTGTATCCTGACCAACTGACTGGATTAAAACCATCTCCTACGCAGTAACTTAGATTAATAGTTTTTCTTCTCCAAACGGCTAAAAATTCCACGACAAACTTGGTGTCAGAAGTGGGATCCTGGGTACGTCCGTCGGGACCCGACTGAGGGGCTGGCCACCTGAATCCACCAAAGGCGATTCATCCTCAAACCCCGCAATCTTACGGAGGAGGACCCAGTCGGTCCCGATCGACGGTCACAGGATTCCTCGAATTCCACGGCTGAATTTAAATTGGTAAGATGTATTTATCCTAATATTTGGAACGAATTACTGCGTAGGATAGACGCTAACCTTACTCTGCTAACCGGCGAGCGCCGCCAAACAGCTTAAATAAATACGAAAATCCTGTGAGCCCTTTGAGACGAGATCAGGTTACAAATATAAGTAAACATCAAATGAAGTCCTGTGAATTTATTAGAAATAAGATCAGGTTACAAAATTAAGCCCTGTGAATTTATTAGAAATAAGATCAGGTTACGAAATTAAGTCCTGTGAGATCATTGAGGCAAGACCAGGTAATAGTGTAAATCCTGTGAGCCAGAAAAGAGGCAAGACCAGGTATCAAAACGTAAATCCTGTGAGCAAGAAAAGGCAAGACCAGGTTGTTAAAGGGAAGCCCTGTGAATTTTTTTTTTTAAAAATAAAAAAAAATAAGATCAGGTTGCAATAAAACAGGATCAGGTTACCATGGGAACCTTGCAGAGTAAGGTAAGAGTCGAACATGGTGCTGGAGACCGACTGTCTCCAGTAATGGACATAATGACTAAGAAGTACGGGCCGGAAAGTTGTGCATATGTCGAGTTGTGGTGTGAACAGTATGGGTTTTCAGAGGGAGGATCGTTAAGTGCGCAACAATTGTCCACCCTGAGGGACAATTGTCGTAAAAGAAAAAGAATGAAATGACAAGCAGAAAGAAACTATCAGCAAAGAATTACACGTGATGATAGATATAGAAGAAAAGTTGAAATGTTGGGAAACAGAATGTGATAACCGTGAGAGAAAGCAATGTCAGAAAGCAATGACGCAATTGAAAGTAGGGACAGTTAAGGTAGCCAAGCCCGAGCAGAAACCTCCCCCTTCCCCTCTCTTCCCCCCCTCTTCTCCCCCTTTTTTCCGTCTCTGTAGGACAGCTGGAAATCCGACACCGGGCCATCCGCCTCTCTTGAAACTACCTACCCGCCGCCTTATCAACCCGGAACCACGGCAACAATTGGACTGACTAGAAAGAGAGGTGGAGCCGGCTGAGGAGCATCCAACCACGATTCAGGCACAGTATCACACCACACCACCACGGGAGCATCCACACGCAAACGTGATTAACCTCACCACTGATACTATGTACTGGGATCCCACGCGCTGCGCTGCGTCTGTCAACTTGTCTGTTTGTGTGTCTGTCAACTGTTTGATGTTCAAATGCTGCAATGTATTGAATCCAGCCACCCTCCTCCCCACCCCGGAGGAGGGCAACCCTCTTGATTGCGTGGCAGAACTCTCGGTGTCTTGTTCCCCACGTCCTGACCTCATGGATCAACCTCTTATCAATCCTGATCTTGTTCTTTTTGTCGATGGGTCAGCATCCCGGGATGCGGACACAGGCCGGTGCAAAGCCGGTTACGCAGTCTGTGACTCCCGCGGCACTGTTGAATCTGCATCATTACCATCCAACTACTCAGCTCAAGCCGCTGAATTGGTGGCCCTTACCAGAGCTTGCCACCTCGCAGCCAACCAGTCAGTTACCATCTTCACTGATTCTAGGTACGCCTTTGGTGTAGTTCATGACTTTGGAGCATTGTGGAAGCACAGGGGCTTCCTCAAGTCTGACGGCGCTCCCATCTTGAATCATCGGCTGGTGGCGGCTCTTTTGGACGCTGTCCTTCTCCCCTCACAGGTCGCAATCTGTAAATGCACCGCTCACACTAATCTCTCTGACCCTATATCTGCAGGTAACGCTCGTGCAGATGAAGCAGCAAAAACAGCTGCTGCCCTGCCAAGCACACCGTCCACTCTCTGTGCGGTAACGGTTCCCTCCTCTCTGTCTGCCATCCAGTCACTTGCCACACAGAAGGATAAGCAGCTCTGGCGCCAGGTGGGGGCAGTCCATACTCAACACGGCTGGATGGGCCCTAATGGCAAACCATGCTTGCCCTCGGCTCTTTTCCATCACTACGCCTAGTTGACGCATGGTCTCGACCATGCGTCAAAAGGGGGGATGCTGGAAATTATGTCAGAGCATTGGTTCACAAAAGGGTTCACCCCAGTGGCTGAGAAATTTTGTAAAGCCTGCGTAGTATGTGCTACACACAACCCCGGAAGACCAACATCAAATTCAGCACAAGCAGCTCATCCTCCACCAACCCGACCGTTTGAGCATGTAATGATGGACTTTATAGAGTTACACCCAGCAGAAGGTAAAAAATTCTGTCTGGTTTTTGTAGATATGTGGTCCAAATGGGTAGAAGCAATCCCAACATCCAGAGCAGATGCAAACTCAGTAGCAAGAGCACTGCTGGCAGAAATAATTCCTAGGTGGGGAATCCCTGCAAAACTCTCGAGCGACAACGGGGCACACTTCGTAAACGAGGCCCTAACGCAAATCTCAGTTTATCTTGGAATAAATATCAAAAGACACTGTGCCTATCATCCCCAAAGTGGTGGAGCTGTGGAAAGAGAAAACGGATCCCTGAAGGCAAAAATGGCAAAGTGCTGCGAAGAGACGGGCCTCCCATGGCCTAAGGTTTTGCCCCTGGCATTAATGTATATGAGAATGCGCAAGAGAGGAAGAGCTAACCTGAGTCCCTTTGAAATTCTCTTTGCAGGAATCCCGAACGTAGGCATCACCCCTCCACAGGCGACCCTCCCAGACACGACACTATGCGAGAGCTCTGTACTAACCTATTGTAGAAATCTCACTAAGTCTCTTTCAGAAATCCGGGCACGAGTGAAAGCAGCACTGCCGTCTCCAGCGGACCAACAGCTCCATCCGTTACATCCAGGGGACTACGTGGTGATCAAAGACTTCCGGAGGACCAGGTGGAACCAGAAAAGGTGGCAAGGCCCATTCCAAATCCTGCTGGTGACTCAGACCGCGGTGAAAGTGTCGAGAGAGACGTAGCCGTGAGTCACCGGAGAGCAACGTGGTCACGCGTCCACTGCAAGAAGGTGCCAGAGCCGAAGGAGCCGGTCAGTAGGGAGTGAAACTAGCGTCCCTGCTGCTCCAAGTGGCGTGCCAAGCCACCAACGAAAGAACAAGATGAGCCTCCAAGGAAAACCTTTGCATCCCAGGCGACGGACCGACCTGATCCTGAGGAAATTCCTGTGTATTCTGGGTGTGATATCAATCACAGCAGCATTACCCATCGTCTCCCCAATGCCACACGAGAAACCGGACCTAACAACACATCCCACAGCAGAATGGCCTCTCAGGGAAAGACGTCAGGCGCCCACAACCTCTCCCTCGTCTAGGTGTGCCTCTGGTACCGCCCATTTATTCATCCCTCAGGTGTGCCTCCTGCCTAATACCTGGGCCACAGTCATCGTCCCGCTGTCCAGCATTTCCAACCTTGAGAACACAGCTGCAGGGTATGCCGGGAATCAATGGTACATGACCAATGATCAGCTAGATACCGGATGGCACACCCTAGTGGCAGACCCACCGGGCCAGGACTGGTCATCATATACGACAACAAACTCTGCCCGCCGACAGCGCCCTCTACTGACACTCACCTCGACGAGCAACAAGCTTACACTGACAGTAAATCTCACAAAAGGAAGCCTCCTTGATGATCCTGACGGAAGCGGCTGCTGGTTGTTCCTGATGTGGGCATGGAAGGATGGAACTGATCCTAGTTTCCTGTTGCAGCTCTGTGTGGATCGTCCCAATGGCACCCCGATAGACCCCATGCCTGCTGTCCTCTCACCTAAAGCCACTTCCTCGGGAATCAAGCTAGTCCTAGAACCCACGGTGGATGATTATTTCGAAATCATGACTGGTATTTCGGGATCCACAAATAACTGGTTACTGTTAGCAGAACAGGCAGGGACGGCTGCAAGATCTGACTGCACTGTATGCTTGGGACCCCGTCCAGTGTTAAGAATAGTCCCTCCCCCTCCCAGTCTGAACGCAACATGTCTGACAGAACTCCTATCCAAATCAATCATGACTTCCTGCTCAGGCTGGGAAGAGCCCTTCCCAGTTGTAGAAAAGACGAGATCACCACCTATATTTAATGCTGACGTTGCACAAGGGAACTTCACATGCTTCAAGAATAATGCTCCAGGAACCACCCCACTAGGAAATGTAAACATCACATGGTGCCAGACGACCGTCAACTCACTGTCCGGACAATACAAGGTGGCCAGAGCTGACCTCTGGTGGTGGTGTGGAGGGAATGTCCTGCGAAGCATTCTGCCATCCAAATGGACAGGAATTTGTGCCCCTGTAAATCTTATCCTGCCTGCCATAATTGTTTCAGGATCGGTATCTCATACACTCTTCCCACAAACTTCAACCAGAATCCGTAGGTTCGCAGACGGCACGGGCCAAGATTCAACCTACATCGACGCTATAGGAATACCACGGGGAGTGCCCGACGAGTACAAAGTGGTGAATCAGATTGCAGCGGGCTTTGAGAGCACCATCTGCTGGTGGTGCACGATAAACAAAAATGTGGACAGAATCAACTATATCCATTACAATGTGCAGCGACTGGCAAATTACACCAGGGATGGACTCCAAGCAGTGCATGAGCAGCTGCGTGCAACTTCCATGATGGCATTCCAGAATAGGTTGGCGTTGGATATGCTCCTTGCCGAAAGAGGAGGAGTGTGCTCAATGTTTGGAACCGAGTGCTGTACATTCATCCCCAACAACACCGCCCCCATGGGAAAGCTAACACGGGCGGTGAATGAACTAAGGACTTTAAGTGACACAATGAAAGAACACTCGGGGGTTGACACCAGTATGTGGGACAAGTGGCTAAGTGTTTTTGGCAAATATCGGACACTCATAACATCAGTACTAACATCATTAACAGTGTTTACAGCAATTCTTGTGTTGTGTGGTTGTTGCTGTATACCATGTATCAGGGCTCTCTTGGTGAAGCTGATTAATAGAATGATGGGAGAAAGAGTGATGCATCTGACCTATGAAGTTTTAAGAACTAACGAAGAGGAAGCAGTTTCACCAGAGACACCTGTCGTCACTACAAACAGCTGGCTCAACATTGACTCCAGCGAAGATTCATCCGAATGTGAACTGGAAGAGGATTATAAAGATGAACTAAGTTACTGATGTATTTCAAGTTTACTGTCAAAATCAGGTTGATCCAAGTAGGATCAAAAGGGGGGAATTGAAATGGAATTTGATTGTGGAATGTAAATTGTATACAAAAGGAGGAAATTGAAATGGTATTCTATTGTGAAATGTAAATTGAGAACAAAAGGAAGGGTGTGATGGAGACTGGGAGAGCAGACGGAATCCATTTGGTTCCTCATTCATTTACATGGAAACAAAGGTTGAAGGAAGACCAGCGTCAAAGGACTGAGGGGGGGACATCCTCAGGCATTCAACTTCTTGTGCCAGCCGGAACACCCGCTGTGAAGGCACCAAACTCCTGAGGTGCATACAGAGCACACCTACTGTGTTGGCGTCCTGTGTCCTGTGTATGCAGCAAACACATGCTGTGAAGACGTCTGCACCTCAGGGGCGGGCCTTCAACTATATAAGATCAGAACTGTATACATTGAGCAGAGATCTCTCCGCATGCTTCCGTGTGTGTATCCTGACCGACTGACTGGATTAAAACCATCTCCTACGCAGTAACTTAGATTAATAGTTTTTCTTCTCCAAACGGCTAAAAATTCCATGACATGTCGACGAAACGGATCGGAGGACCATGGCAGCGATACGTCACCATGATGTTGTTGGTGTAGTCCAAGGCCATGAAAGGGCCCACCTGCGTCCTGCTGTGTAGGTTAAAATCCTTCAGATCTGAAAAGAATTTTTGAGGAAGATGAAGCTTTTTTTTAAAAAAAAAACTGAAATATTGGACTGAGACGTGTGTCGAGCAGCTACCTGGAACCGTTGCAACGAGGTATTCGTACCACTGCCTGATGGTAGAATCTCCATAACGGTGAATCATTTTGCCTTTCAGACACTGACAGACAGCAGAGGAAGTGTGGAACTGTTGGATTGTGGTGCCATCCAGTGCTCGCCAGACACCCTGGTAGTAATAACCTACTGGAGACTCCAGATTCCCGCTCTTCACCTCTGCTGCACCTGAATTACAGTGAAATTACACATTTTCTTTAGGTGATTTTTAAAGAGCGAGAGAAAGCTGCACTGTTTTCACTCTTAAGTAAGTATTAAGTTAAGTATTCCTTCACTCACATAAAAGGAAATTTTTTAAATATTGGCTGCTAAGTTGCAACTGGAAGTAAAGTAAACACATTGCAAACAAACCGAGGCGGTCCATTGAGTTGTGGCTGTAAAACATACCTTGTGTCTGAAATCACCCTATTTCCTGCATTAAATAGGGTGTATACTATTTTGCAGGGCTGTCGGAAAGTTATAAAACAGTGTCTGCAAATCATTGTCGTACTGAGTTCCATATTCAACAGGGAAAACCTCCTGCAAAAGAAACAAACGTGTTATCTTAGCTTGGTTCGCGACATTTGTACTGCAGCTTCTACCAGTACAGATCTTCAAATAAATAATTGTCTTTTTTTTAAGGATAAGTGGTTTTCCAGATGTACTGTATATGCAAAATGTTACCGTGAAGAACTCCTGCCTGGCTTCAGGGTCTTTGAGCAGAGAGTGGATGAGCTCGACAAAGTTAACCACTATGTCAGGTCCAGGTTCATCCACCTTTGGTTTAATCACAATAAGATTACTGGTTAATACTTTTCACATCGTCCTTTATGACTTTGAGAATTGCCCTGTCAAGGTCGTACATGTTATTTCATTCTGGAAACCATGTATGTTTACAGATCAAAGAGGCACAAACATTGAAAACTATATGAATCGTTTTGTGTGAAATCAAATCAAGATTTCTGATACTCACATTTACCAGAGGACAAGATTTGATTTTCTCCAGGTGGGACAAGATCAAGTCACGATCCATCAGGTCATTTCGGCACAACTCCAGAATATACTGATGAGGAGAAATAAAGCAACAAAATACATAAAATGTTCTTTTATGAGAAAAAAACATGATGCCACATATATGCGACTAGCTACCCTGGGTCTTAATCCAAGGAGCAGCTGCAGTCTGTGCTTGTGCATGAGCATATCTGGGACCACGTCCACCACCAAAGAGACATATTCTGCTAAAGTCCAGTAGTTCGGGACATCTCGCTTCTTCAGAACTTTCCACATAGATGCCATCATAAGCTGTAGAGGTGGAGCAAGCAGCCGTAAAGAGGGGAGAGCTAACCTGCCACCTGTTAAAATGAATTACGACAATATGTGTTCATCAGGGTGAAACATCATTCACTACTGTTTGAAGATATGATTGTCAACATGCATCAATTGTCTACCGCTTCTCCCTATTAGTGACACACACACGTATATATATTTAAAAGACATTTTCGCTGTTGTTTTATCTGTCCAGCCTCCAACTTCCATCTGCAAGTCGAGTGCTTTGAATGCAACCTCACTGAGTGCGTGTTCAATAACACCACGCCACTGTTGCTAAAAACGAATTAGCTATCGTTTTCTCCAATAAATTAGGGCGCGACATTAATAATAAAATGTGCATTCTCGGCGTTCTGCAACGTAGGCTGACGTTGGATGGAGAAACACAGCGACATAGCTAACTAGACTTTACAGTCAGTAAAGTCAACGTTAGCTTCGCTGCTGGTAATTGAAAAGTTTCCTCAAAGTTCATTTAATCGGTTATTAGTTTTAAAGCAAGCAAACCTCCGGAATGAGCAGCAAAAACACCCGAGTCCATCGTCACAAACCAGCGTTGGGAAATGAATCGGTTAGCTTTGGCTCAGCAGCTGTCAGCCCGTCTGCTACAAACACACAGTTGACAAAACCTTAGTATTGTTCATCCACGCAAAACTAGAAACTGTAATTTCTACACGGGATCAAACGTGCAGGCTGCATAGTTACTGAAAATATGTTGTTAAATTCTATAAGACAAATGTTTGTATGACAAGTTTTTCTTCGCTACTATACTTTGAGATAGACTATAGTCTTTGGAGTGATAGCGCCGCCCTCTGGTGCCTCCTGGGTGTGTTTTTTAAGTGAAAATGGTCGATGCAAAGTGTGTGTAGTTTGTTAATTTGTCTTTTGATATTTTTATAATGTTTTTTTAATGGCTGTGTGATTATGATGTAGCTGATTATAATATGGGTTTTGGGGAAGCAACATTTGAAAAATAAATTGATCAAAGACTCAAAACGTGGTTGAACGAGTTTAGTCAGCCCAATATTGTTCTGCCACTCATGAACGAATGCAAGTAAAATCACAGAAACCTTTTGCAAAAAGCAAAGGGAGCTGTACTAAGAATAAGAATATAAATAAAAACACAGCTGGGAGGATTATTGGTGAGGTTGTTCTTGTTTTATCAATTAAAGAAGAAAAATAAGCTGTTCTAGCCTTGTGGAGGGCCTTTTTGTAAACTAATAGACAGTCTTTCCAGGCTACATGGTAGCTGTCTATTTTACAAGAATGCCACTTCCTTTCTAGTCTTCGCACTTTCTGCTTGAGGGTCCTGATATGTGAATTATACCAGGGGGCACACCTCCTCTGATTTACTATTTTCTTTTTCAGGGGGGCAACAGAATCAAGCGTGATTCTCAGTGAGGTTGCTGCACCTTCAGCAATAGAGTCAACCTCAGCAGGGCTAAGATTATAATGACTGATCCCTGGGGAAACACACGGTGGTCCTGGGATCAGCACAGGGATCACTTCCTTAAACTTAGCTACAGCATTATCTGAAAGACATCTGCTATAGTAAGACTTTGTTCTGAGCATAGAAGAATCCTTAATCATAAATGTAAAAATGATCAAAGAATGGTCTGACAGGACTGGGTTCTGAGGGAACACTGACACATGTTCTACCTCAACACCATAAGTCAGAACTGGATCTAGGGTGTGATTGAAGCTATGAGTCAGTTGGTTTATCTGCTGCAGGAAACCAACTGACTCAAGTAATGAAATGAAGTCATTTCTAAAGCTGTAATAACAGTTAACTGCAACAGTGGAGCTCAAGCAAAGACTAATAAAACTATTAGAGTACTTGTAATTGCTAGAAAAGCAAATCCAAACAGCAGCAAAAGACCTCTAAGAAGATTTGCCTGAGGTATCTCAGACATTTGGAAGAAAGAATGGCAAGAATCTCTCAAGAATTGAAAACCTTTGCTGATAACAAAGACAATTACAAGCTGTAGTGGCCAAAATGGGGGTGTTACTATGTAACTCCGCCTAAACATTTGCTGCAGGCCCCTTTCCATTGTTATTTAGACGATTAAAAAAATTATCAATTGGCTTATCGAAGATTCCAGTTAAAGAATCAAAGTGGTTGGAAAGAGGGGTCTGAGTTCTTCTGACGAACAGCATCTAGTATAGGCTGTCTGTCAGAATGTACAGTACGGTAGTAATTCAAGGTTACATAGCATAATAGGTTGCTTTATGATCCAAACTCCTTGTTAATCAAAATCTCTCAGATCCTATGATCATCATATTGTTGGTTGACCCAATTACTGTGGGAGTTGCCCTGATTTGTTCAGATAGTGTTGTTGGACCTTGACCTGTAGGGCTTTCCTACGATTGTGCAGGGTTCTTAGGGAACTTCCCCTCTGTGCTGCTAATCCTGGGGAGTACTCCTTTTGCACGAGTGCAAGGTCAGCTCTATGGCAAAGAAGTGGGGCATAGCGTGGGGTGCCAAGTGCCATTACTCTAAAGAGCTTTTTCATCTTCGTTTGAGTTAGTGTCCGAGTGGGGCAAGGTATTCATTTGTCAAAGGCACTTCACATTTTTGAGAAGATCGTTATCGGTTGATGCTGCAGCGCCAATGGACCCCAGGTGAGAGATAAGTCCCTTTCACTACCGGAGGGGGTTGGTTGCTGTTCCTATAACCAAACATTTTCTTAACCCTTTGTTTGCCATTTGGATCAAAAAGATTTTTTTTAGTTACTTTGACTGTAGTTCCTAACCTCTTTCAGCTCCTACCTTCTTTACATTGAAACATCAATGTTTTTCTCTTGCTACGTGTGTTTGTGAGAAAATCACATCATGTCTAATTTACTATTTAAAGAGGTGATTGATGCTTCAAATCTTCAAATCTCAATCAAATACAGTTTACTGCTCCCTGCTTACTTTCTGAGCTACATAGAAATGCACAATCGGTAGCTTCTCTATGGGTTGGGCTGATCCTAGCTGGTCGGAGGGTATCAATCTGATAAAGACTAGACATGTGTTCTGCTTGAAATTTTATTTACTCAAGTTCTGTTGAGTGTATGTTCTGTCCCTGGCAGGGAAGGTCGGGGGAATCCATGGCCACAGCTACAAGCAGGTTGGTAAACTACTCTACAGGATTAGCAGAAGGCCGGTTAAAGTGTAAGTCATTTGGCAATGTTGGACCACTAGGGAATTGTGAGGAAAGAGACAATGTTGCCTGTAGTGTATTGGTCAGAGTTATAGAGGCGATGACATGCACTAAAGGGTGCCGTACAGGTATTACAGGACTGCAGCCGGTTCCGGCATTATCACAGGATTGGCTGTTGATGCCCGAGCGGGCTGCAGTCCTACAGAATGAAGTGCCATGCGTACTTGGCGCTTAAGCAGTGCCATCAGGTTTGCCAGGGTGGCAGGGTGGCAGTAGTGGCAGTGATCTTCTTAGGTTGCATTTAATCCAGCCTGAAGGACCGATGTTCAAGGATAACACTCAGTGAAAGGACTGCTGGTTGAGGTGGCAAAAGGTATTTGGAAAGAGAGGTCTGAGTTTGTAAGACTAACAGGATCTGGGACGGACTATTGGTCGGAATACATTAAGAAGCCAATGGTTCTGATGCTTTATTCACGAAACTAAGGGCAGGCAGAAAGTTTAAGGAAATTTACAGGGAGATTAGATTACAGTAATTGTCATCAGTGTAGAGTAGTAGTCTCTTAAATGATGTTAGTTACTGACTTGGTAGTACAATACAATACAGTACAGTAGTAATACAAAGTTAGAAGATTGTGGGTCACCTTCCATTCATGCTCGGAGGTCGGAATTTCTGAGTCTCAATTTGAACAATTCAGTTGGAAGACCCCCAAGGTCGAATTTCCTTCTTGGAAAGAGAGAGAGAGTCATCACTACCCCCAAGTTGGCTTTCAAAGATGGCTGCCCCGAGAGTAAAGAGTAAACATAGCACTCACTCTTCGATGCTTTTTGTAAACAATGAAATACGGAGAGAGAGAAAAACGATTGCCACGCTTTGTGTTTCCTCCTCATCCACCATGTTTGAAAGTTGCAGAAGGACCACATGTTTGTCCAGAAGTTGTTTGTATTCGGATGAGGCAAGTGCAAGAACAGCTTTTGCCGAGGTTGCCATCTTGCTTTCCAACTTTGTAACCGGAAAGCTGAAAAAATATAAAATATTTACATATTTAAAATATTTAAATATATTATTGTATCCGACTCTTGTACAATAATGTTTGATGATGATTTTATGTCATGATTAGCTTGGAATCAAATGAGACATGGATTGAAACAAGCTTTTTACCATATAAAAAGATTAAAATATTTAGACTTTGATTAACAAAACATTAAAATCCTTTTCTCAATAACTAAAGTTATGAATTTTTCCGTTGTCAGTTGTGTGCTTGTGAGGGGCAGAGGGAGTTACGTGCACTAAAAAGCATGAAAACATGACTGTCTCAAAAAAAAAAAAAAAAACAAACAAGCTCTGACATTAGGAGACACTGTCCTCTGCTCGGACATTTCTCTGCAATGTCTCAGGTCGATTTGCGAAGGGACAAGATTAGTCATTTCAAAAATAAAAAGTTCTCTGTGTCTTGTTTATTTCTGGAACAAACAAGTGGAATATGTTGAAATCTGTTGGGTATTTTCCTTGCACAGGTCAACGTTTGTCACCGGGATAAAAACAAACCTATTTGGCCTGTTTTAGCATGCCTGTGATAGAAGTGTCACGTTGTTCAAACTGACTTCAGCAACATTATGACTGGGTGTGTTGTTGGTTCTGTCTCTATAAGAAGGCGCGACTGTTCATGTGGAATTTGAGCTCTGTTTGTGCAACAGGCAGGTAAGTGCTTGCTATTTGCTCCTTTAAAATGTGTTTTAAAAGTGCTTTTATCAGTTATACTCCCTTAGAATTGTTACCTTTTTTGCTTTAAACTGTAATTTTAAAACTTAAAGGATTTGACAAATGTTCTTATTTAAATAAATGCATCCAAAGTAGTAGAAATCGTACAATAGGAAAGGAAAAGATCCACAGACACATTATATATATTGTACAATGAGAATCTCATGCTTGCTAAAAAAAAACATATTTACTTTAAAGTCATTTATGGAAACCTGATAAAACACTGATTGAATTCTTACCTTAAAAACCCAGATTTTCTCTTTAAAGTTTTTATTTCAGACAAAATAATTCACAGTGGAAATATATATATCAGGATGTATCTAATATATCCAAATAAAGGTAATGTTCCTTTTTAGTTTTGTTTTTGGGCTCTCATGCTCCATATGTACGACACATTAAAAGTTAAATGGATGGAAGGAAAATTTGGATAGTGTGTTACTGCCTCCCAGAAAAATATGAAAGTATTTCTGTGATGTAATCAAGTAAAAAATATTACACTAAATATAAAGACTTCAATCTCATTAAATTGTTGTTTCATTAAAATAAATGGACTAAATGAATTCTGAAATTTGAACCCATCTCAGCTGTATAGCAGTGAAGTCCCAAGCTACAGTTTGCCTTTTAACACTTATTGCTGAAAATATCACAGTAAAACAAAGGACAAATAAGTTTTCCTTTTGCCGATAACATGTTTGTGTGTTTGTTAGACATCGCTCTGAATAGGCCAAAATGAAGAGTGTGTTTGGATGTGCTCTCTTTCTGTTTGCCTTTCTTCTGAGCTGCACAGAACAGGTAGGTACATATAAATAACTACATTTATCAAGCTATACTTTCACTTCAAAAAGTTTCTTCACTTCACTAGAAATCCAGGAGCGTGGCTTCTCCTCATGGTATGTTCAATGCATATTGTCCCTGACTGAAACCAAAGGTAACACGTCTTGTTTTTCCTGTCACGGTGGTTACAGGAGCAGATTGCAGAGAGATTAAAGCTAGCTCACCACAAGCATCCAGTGGGGTTTATGTAGTCCAGCCAGTTCGCGGAAAGGCCTCATTTAAGGTAACATTAGGCGACATATGGTGCGTTCAAT
Source organism: Takifugu flavidus (assembly GCF_003711565.1). Lineage (NCBI taxonomy): Eukaryota > Metazoa > Chordata > Actinopteri > Tetraodontiformes > Tetraodontidae > Takifugu > Takifugu flavidus. The sequence goes on along the minus strand of NC_079541.1, from coordinate 8,175,677 downwards.
GGAGTTGTTTACAAGCTGCCTTTTCCTGATGCTGCTAATATGTTAGCTAAAATTAGCAAGTAGGCTTCAGGACAAGCTTGATGAAAGCACATTTATCTTAAACTGCAGCAGTTTTTTACTTATATTTTTATTTATTGTATATTTTATTTAGATTTTGCTTCTGAAACCAGAATGCTGCGATTTAGTATACATTCCTATCACTTGTTTATAGTATGTTCATATTTTGGCGTGTCAGAATAGTTTTAAAATGGTGTGTGTGGACTACTGGCTCAGGTGTACTGTGAGATGCGACCAGATGGAGGCTGGACGGTGTTTCAGAGACGCAGCGGCGCAAGTGTGGCCTTCAACCGCAACTGGGCAGCCTATAAAAACGGGTTTGGAGACTTGACGCGTAAGTATTTGTTGACTGTGGAATTGGGAGAGTGAGGCTGATTTGTCAGGACACACACACACACAGACTCCAGATGGAATTTGCTCAGAATTTATTTTAAAAACCCCAACTTCAAATCCTTTCCTTGTGTTTGGCTAATTCTCTCAGAGGATCATTGGCTTGGTCTTCGCAAAGTTTTCTCCCTGACCAAGAACAAAACCAGGAAGTGGATCCTGCGGGTGGACCTTTGGGATCACGAAGGTGGCAATGCTTTTGCCGAGTACAAAAACTTCAGATTGGGCAACGAGGGAACCGGCTTCAAACTGCACGTTGGGAAATTCAAAGGAAATGCAGGTAATGTAATGGTTGGAGCTCCTGGACACTGCATCACCACTTCCTGTCACTGTCCGATCGAAACCAAACCTCGGAAACCCACCCATGGAAAGGGTCCTATAACATGACCTGGGTAGCAGAAGCATGAGCACATGGATCTGTTTCCAAAATCATCTACAAAACCTCTGATCAGTTTGAACATCTAATAAGTTTGCATCTAGTGTGGGTAAATCTGCCACCTCATGTTAGCATTTATGGATTCCAAACACAGGATGTCGCAGAAGAAAGATTAGAGGCCATTAAGTGTTCTGATCAGATTAGGCTCTGTTCAGACTCAAATATGAGATGTTTTTCCACTTAACGATATTTATGACAGTAACTGGTACACCTTGGCATAATGGGGAAGCATTACAGGACAAGTGAAGAGATTATGGCAACGTCTTTATGGAAAATTTGATTTGATTTGTAACCAGCTCTGGATGTTCAAATCGAATTTGCAAAGTTTTAATTTCATCTGCCTGTTATGGGAGCATTTTGTCTGTGTCTATGAACCAAATAACTCAGAAAAGAGGTGAACAGATTTTAATGACATTTACAGGAAATGTTGACAATGGACCAAAGATCAAAGGGTTATTGGGTGATGTTCTGGATGTTGGATCTTCCAAAAATCAGGCTTTTCATTATTTAGTAACCTAATATGTTAGGTAACCTTGTATTACTACTGCCTATTGGGGATGTCAAAACACGGGCCACGAGGGCCATAGTCCAACCGGGTTTTCTGACCCACCAGGTAGTCAACTGGGTTCTGTTTCTCTGCCTGGGTGGACAGAAAACCAGACTGTATTTGGGACTTTAACATCCATGCAGTCAGGGGCACCTCTAGTCCTCGAGGGCCAATTCAGACCGTTTTCAGTGCAACAGGTAGACCCCGCTTTCACCTGGGGTTCAACTTTACCCTCAAGGAGTTGCCCGTTCTTGTTGGGTTCATTGCGTTGCTGAGATCTGCGTTTCCCGCGTGCTTTACTTCAGAAGTGGAATCATCAACATAGATAAATTTGAAAAAAATCAAGAAGTCCATTTACAGCATCAAATGTCTTTCGGCGTTCCTAATCTTCTCCAAACCTCTTGGTTTGTCTTGGGGAACCTGGCAACATTATTCTTAGCATCAATGTGGGAGCAAAAAGAGCTGCAAACAAAGTGAGCTCCTGATGCTCTGATTTACAGTATTTCTACTCAGTATTTTGGTTGGGTTTTTGGTTGCTTTTACACATGCACACAGGTACATACATGCAAGGGAGGTCAGGTCAACGCCTATTTCTGCTTTAGCTTCCTGCCTGATGCAGCTTTATAGGAGCATTTGATACAATAATATCTCCATTTGCTCTTTTCCTCCTTTCAAATCGACCATTTGAATCCTAAATTGCCACTTTTTCCCCATAGGCGATGCCATCCGAGGTGCCTACGCAGGAATCGACCAGAACGGCTTCGGTTTCAGCACCATCGACCGCGACAACGACGGCTGCTCCCCGTGCATCTTCGGCGATATTTCTCAAATGGAGTGCACTTTTTCTGTGCGTGGGGGCTGGTGGTTCAGCCGCTGTGGTTCCGCCAGCCTGAACGGCGACTGGCATCCAGCTGGAGACCACATTGGCTGGGCTTCAGGTCTGCACTGGGAGACCTGGAAGACTCGGGCTCCTTACTCACTCAAGGCTACCAGAATGATGATCAAGTCTGTGTGAGATGACGTCAACGTTTTCCCCAGCCTGGTATAATTATTCATACACTGATATATAACAGTCACATAATTTCCACATTTATACAATGCACATATTCTTTTAAATGATAGTGTTGGGAAAGGTGCTTAAAGGGAGTAAAATCCTGGTATTATTATTTTGACAGTCATTGGATGAAAAACAAAGGCCAAAATAAAAATGACAAATCCAGTTACAACTGGCATTTGAACACAACATTGATGACAAACTGATTTATTTCATTTATTTATGTTCTGGTATTAATTCACAGTATTGTACTTTGATGCTTGTAACCATCATTCTCCTGAGTAAAAAAGAAACGGTCTGTTTGTATTCAGCTTTAAATAGTTCTTTTAAAAAAAAGCTCCTTCAAGCAATCTTCTGAATTCCACACATATATCTTGAAAATCCTTTTCTCAGTGAAAAATTATCCCAGAAATCTGGAGAACGCCCTGAAATAAATGTGCATTATAAGCTCCTAATAAGCTGCCTAACAATACCCAGTACACAAGCAGGGTCCTGTGAGGTTCTTAAATACATTCTTGCATACTTGGAAGTGTTTTTAATTCATTCTACCATTGTTGCTGCTGCTGTCTCTGGCTGAGTTAAAATGCATCTATAGGTGGCTGCCCAAAGTCCGCACGATGGCTGATGCCTACGTGAAAAAATGGGCGGAGCAAGTACGCTTCAGTTCACAAGAGCGCAAGAACTTAGAAGTATGCATTGAGAAACAGTGACATTTTCCACAGTATTTAACCATAGCCTGCAACAAAATGTAAAACAAAAAAAAAATAGTGCAAACTTTTGCATATTGCTGTTTTAGGCAATCTTAATCCGTCACTCACTCTACTTCAAAACGGAAACATGGGAAATAAGTCAAACCATCTTTTCGTGGCCGGAGTGCATATATAAGACAAGAGGACATTAATCATGTTCTTGATGATTGGGGGCTGTGGGTGGAGGCTGTGCGGCAGCTCATGAGCCAATCCCATCTCCCAGGCGTCCACCAGTCGCACGTCCAGTCCTCGGAACATGGCTCGGAGCAATTTGTCCCGCTGCATCGAGTACCAGTCACTATTGGTCAACGTCTCGTAAAGAGTTAACGCTTTTAAGTTTGCGGTCCGGATGACGACGAGGGTGTCGGGAGCTCTGTCCAGCAGGCGCTCGACGGCCCCGCGGATGCTCAGCAGCCGTCGGATGTAAACCTGATGTGGGAAGGTGCTGAAGTGAGACCATATGCCAATTACCACAACCGTGTTAGCACCTCCGACCAAGCCATCGAGTTCGTTGGCAATGTAACGGAGCTCGCTGACTGGGATGTCGACGAAACGGATAGGAGGGCCATGGCAGCGATACGTCACCGTGATGTTGTTGGTGTAGTCCAAGGCCGTGAAAGGGCCCGTCTGCATCCTGCTGTGTAGGTTAAAATCCTTCAGATCTGAAAAGATTTTGGAGGAAGATGAAGCTTTTTTTTTTTTAAAGTGAAATATTGGACTGAGACGTGTGTCAAGCAGCTACCTGGAACTGTTGCATTGAGGTATTCGTACCACTGCCTGATGGTGGAATCTCCATAAAGGTGAATCATTTTGCCTTTCAGACACTGACAGACAGCAGAGGAAGTGTGGAACTGTTGGATTGTGGTGCCATCCAGTGCTCGCCAGACACCCTGGTAGTAATAACCTACTGGAGACTCCAGATTCCCGCTCTTCACCTCTGCTGCACCTGAATTACAGTGAAATTACACATTTTCTTTAGGTGATTTTTAAAGAGCGAGAGAAAGCTGCACTGTTTTCACTCTTAAGTAAGTATTAAGTTAAGTATTCTTTCACTCACATAAAAGGAACTATTTTTAATATTGGCTGCAAAGTTGCAACTGGAAGTAAAGTAAACACATTGTAAACAAACCGAGGCGGTCCATTGAGTTGTGGCTGTAAAACATACCTTGTGTCTGAAATCACCCTATTTCCTGCATTAAATAGGGTGTATACTATTTTGCAGGGCTGTCGGAAAGTTATCTCAGGATCGCTGTACCGATATAGTGCACTCAATCTATCCCATAATGCGCTGTGAAAAGATGTGGATATCCGATGCTCCCTAACCAAGCAATGTATAACTAACGTGTAACCAAGCAATCCCATCATCCTTTGCAGACTCGTGCAAGAAGGTACCTGCCACTAATTAGTGTCACAAATTAAATTACAGTACATAGAACATTAACAGACAAACTACCAGTGAGTGTTTAATATAGTGTTTATATTTACTCAATCTGTAAAATACATTTAAATTTACTTCATGTTGATCTAGGACCAATTTAATTTGCAACACCAGGTTTAAAGTGCCCTGAAAGTGATTGAACTTAGTATTCCCTTTGTAGTGAATAGAGAATAGGGAACAAGTGCAATTTGGTATTTGAAGGTGGAGCATTCCTTCAGAAAATGCCATAAATTAACAGATGCATGGCAAAGAGAGTGAACATTTCTACTAAACCTTTCTTTCTTCTGAGTACGGTGATTGTGTCAGGTCCTGATGGTGGAATGGAGACCTTCATGTTGACATCACTACACAGAAGAACAGAGAGAACTTGTTGTTACGGATTCATGCATTCATTCCAGTAGCTACAACTTAAATATACACCACAAACGCACTTTCAGTAATTGGCTTTTCCTCTGAATTTGTGAATCCCAGGAATTGCTTCCTCACCTCTGAAAGAGCAACTCCTCCTTGGGCTTGAGGTCCTGTACAAATGCTCCCTTTGAGTGCTTGATTCTTGTGTGGCAGCCCAGTGTCTTGGGTTTGAGGCAAACCCAGGGCTCACCCGTGCGCGGGTCGACATAGTTGCATATGGGCTGCTGCATTGGGCGCAAGCACACGTTGCACGTGGTGGTTTCGGAGTGCCCACCCGAGCTAAAGAGGCTCTGGAAGGAAATTCTGTCCGGCTGTTCCTTGGTCAGCCTGCGCAGAACTGTGACGGCCTCGCTGGGATGAACCAACGTCACCTGGAAAGAAAACACAGAAAGGTTCCGGCTATTTGGATTAGCTAATAGCTGAATATTCTTTTAAACAGTGTACGCCACCTCAACCTGCGCCCTTCCTTTCCAGAGTAAGGAGAAAAAGGCAGAGTAGCTGCCGTCGCCGTGATCCACCACTTGACCCGCTACACCCGCGCTGAGAACAGGGTCGTGCATCCGTGCCAGTAAGACGTCTCCCCCGGACGTCTTGGGGAGCCCCCTGAAATCCCTCAGTTTGATCAGAGCTTCCAGCTGATCCCCTTCTTGCCACTGACCCCCTCCATTCCTGGGAAGAATGGTGAAGGTGCTGTGGGCGGGGTCGGTGGTCCGCTCCAGGGACAAAGGTTCCGGCCAAACCGGAGTCGCTGGCCAAGAAATGGATTCCAGTAGGAGCTTTTCCTCTAGAGCATCTTTGGGAGACAATGGTCGGTAGACGCAGAAGTTCTGATGGTTGTTGTGGGAATAGGTATAAACTTTAGGAACCATGACAGTGGCCATTGTGTCTTTTGGCTCATGATACTGAGTCTGAGTCTGAGTCTGAGACAGAGAAACAGCTTGAGTCAAAGAAACACAGGCAAAAACGAAAGGATGAATAAGGAAAATGAGCATAGATTTGTTGGTGAGCTGTGTCTGATTTTGTCACCATAATCCTAGTTGTCAGTCCTAATTTACACACCTAAAAAACATGAAATCCCCACATTTGTAAGTTTAGAGGCTGTGGAAAGCTACTGGGAATCTTGTAAAGTTTATCATCCCCCATTCCTATGCAAACCTAAATATAGCCTTCAATTCTGACCCCAGCACAAGATATTCCCTGAGCAAAGCCGACTTTGGCATCGGGGCTGCAGTAATGCACCCAAGCATGAGAAGCTGCTTTCCCAGTTTTGTACTTACAGGAAGTAGACTTGATCGAATAACAGAAGGATTTATTTGGTTAAATCCTGTAGAAGAAGAGACTGACTAAATCAGACATGACGGTGTTGCCTTCAGGCTCCCACGTGGTTTCACGGTGTCCTCCACCCACATTTAAACCATGAGTGCTGTTCTCCACACAATATCGTGGACCTGCATAGTTTCACTGCAACTAATTTTAGGACCTATTTAGTGGCCTATTTTTATTTTCTCACACAGCTTGGGACGGGACGGGGGCTGTGTCTGAAGACTAATTCTATTTAGTTGTTAATTTGTGACTTTTTGGTCTTTGTGTGGCTTTGCACGTTTCATCGTTTAACACATGTTTTTCGTTTGTTTCATCGTGTCACTTTTTCCTTTCTCTGGGACCATTTTCTCTTTGTTTGCCTAAAATGCTCCAAAGAGCCAGGAAAACTTTTTTTTTCTTTTGTTACTTTAAGGCTGGACCGGTTAATTATTTTACCAGGATAAGTTTCTTTGAAAACCTCCCAGTTAACCCCAAATGCTGCGGCTAGACTGCTGAAAGACATCGATAAGAGTAATCTTTGGACTGTTTTGACCACCTTGACTTTCCGCTGATTAGGAAAAAGCCATGTCATCGTAGTAGACCACTCTGCTCTCGGCGTGCTCTCCTACAGTAATTACACAGTAATTACGCCCTACAGTCATTATATTTACATTAGTGCTCTCTCTCTCTCTCTTGCCCCACTGACCCTCAGTTTTCTGAATGTCCAAGATGAAAAACAGACTCAATGATTTGCATTTACAGTATGTTTGGTATTTGCTCCTGATCCTACTCAAGCTTTCTTCCTATTAAAAGAGGGGGTTTGTGCCACTGTTGCTTGTTCGTGGGCGCCAATCCTATGACACATTTCCTGTTTCTCTTGTGGTTTTACACACAGTCAACTGAGCATTCAAAAAATGATGTGAAGCCTGCGGAGCTTCAGGCTAAGATGCCTCTCAGCCATTTTGGAATCTCAGCAGAATTCCACAATGGTACAAATGTCGCAGTCATTATTTATTTCACTATTTAGAGCTTATCTTGGCCAACTCTCCAATTGCGGTGTGTCCATTTTCAATAAATCTAGCACTACTCCTACGTCTTTAAAGAAGAACAAACTGGGGTATTACTGCAGTATGTAAAGCCAAATCTGTGTACAGTACATTCTTCTCTTCCTGTTGTTCAGCTACTACTTAAGTTGTCTCACCTTCAGGAAATTCCTGATCCACAGCATGGTTAGAACACAAATGGCCAGAACCAGGAAGTAAGCACAGCGCTTCGGAGAGCAAGTTCTGGTTCTGACCTTCATGACAATGAGGCACTGTCACCATCGTCTGCTGTTAAAAAAAAAAGACAACAACTTCTGTAATAAAAGTTCCAGGTCATTTTTGCTTGGCGTGCTGCTCCTCTGGTTCTCTTTATGTGTTTCTGCCACATTTTCTGCTCAAACATTGATCATTTACTGCAACTTGGCAGCATGTTTGAGATTTTGTGAGCTTGTGACAACAAAGAGCACGTTTATATTTAGATTTATAGTAACAGGAACAGCATGCCAATTCAAAACTCCAGATGTTTTGGATTACAACCCCAGGCTGACAACAGCGATCTTTCCCACGGCTCGATCACGTGATTATTTTAGTCCCGGACGAGATGAGCAGATAAATGCCTATTTGATCACATCCTTTATCAGAAAAAGGTCCGTTTCGTGACCTTTGGAAGAAAAAAAAGCCTCATCACCTTAGCTGCAATGATTGCCTCACTTCCAAAGGTTCATTTTTACAGAATTCATTCTTTTGATTTGAAATACTCTGCGTGTGTGCACGCGTTTTACATTCTGATCTATTTCATTTCGTTTAACCGATCATCAGATTTCTACATTTTTCTGTAGGCCCCAAACATTAGATGCATTATCAGCAAAACGTTAAATCATAAACGATTTAAAAGATAGTTGAGTAAATCGTTACTGTCATATTATCATGATTAGAGCTATAAGTATAGTAGCGGCAAACTTAAGTAAATGCTTGCTATTTTAAAAACAAACGATTTTAAGCATATCTAGGTGTCACCAGCCAACCAATAAACAATCATTTTCTAAGAAAATCAAACATGGAGCAGAGAGAATTAAGCAGAAAAGCAGCTCTGAATGCTTTACCTCAGAAGAGTTATTTGAAGACAACCGTCCGGAGAAATCTTACGTTGCAGATCCTCAAAGTAGTTTTGGAGTCAACATATTTTCTGTTTTGTTCTGTTTAAGATGACGGAAAAAACCCCAAGATGAATTCCTAAGAGATATGGTAACTTTGTGCTGTGGATCAGACGTGTCGGCAGATCTGCGCAGCGCAGCTCGCACCGACGCAAAATAGAGGAAGATCTCGGGAAAGACAAAGTAAAAGCAAGATCAAAGAAATCGATTCATATCTGACTTGTATTTAACGGCGCTTTATTTCCTTTACTGCGTAGCTATTCACACGAAGACCAGTTTCGGTTCATTGGCAGTTCCTGTACTCCAAATCGACCCAACTTAAAGGTTAACGATTTTCGTTAACACTGGGATATAACTGCCTACCAACTATTTTATTGTTGGTAGGCGGTCCTCGAGGAGCGGATTCACGCCAGGATTTGAGTTGTACCAGGGTGAAACTACGGTCACCAAGGGGAAGTGAAATTGTCTCCCAGTAGGACAGAAAAGGAAACTTTAATCTGTCCCTCAAAGACTGAGTGACCCATCCGAAAATATATCATGAATGATATGATTTTAAAAAAATAAGTAATGTGTGCAACATTTTCCTGTTATATCTTTAGTTTAGACCAGGGGTCGGCAACCCGCGGCTCTGGAGCCGCGTTGTGGCTCTTTAGCGCCGCCCTAGTGGCTTCCTGGAGCTTTTTCAAAAATATAAAAATGTAAAAAGATGTGTGAATATATGTTTTGTTTTGATATAATTTCTGTAGGAGGAAAAACACAACAAACATTCTTCAAGTTTTCCAATGCTGCAAAAATGTGTATAATAAGTATTTAATTTCAAGATCTCATTATAATGGAAGTTAAAGCACCATCGTGCAGCAGAGTGGTCACATGGTGCGTCATTCTCTCCAGGATGCTGCAGGGAAAATAAACATTTAATCATGATTGCTCATTATGTATTTGTAGCCTACTGATTTTTTTTTTTTAAATGGGCTAATATAGACACTTACAGCATGTGTTGACTTCATAATAAAGTTTTTATAAGGCTTTAATTTATTGTGGCTCCAGACAGATTTGGTTTTTGGTTTTTTTGGTCCAATGTGGCTCTTTCAACATTTTGGGTTGCCGACCCCTGGTTTAGACACTTTCGGTCCTCAGTAGAATAGCTCAAACATGGGACAGCAGAATGAGAACTGTAAATAAATAACCTACTTCATGTCTAATCTGGTCTAAACGGGTGTGAAAATGTTCCAAGGCAATGTGTCAGAGAAGGTGAAAAATAACAAGTGCGTACTCGTGATTTAAACAGAAGAGTGTTTAGAACTCAAATCAACCGAATAATTTTCTAGATCTGGCAGCAGAATTTTTATAATCCCTCTAGTCTCCCATTATGTTCCATTAAGTAAATTTAGTGGATTCTGACCTCCCGCTGAGGTTTATTCATGCTTCTCATGAGATATCATCAACAACATCCTCATTACACCTCTATGTAGGCAGAACTCTGCGTTGTGTTGTTGTTTTGTTTCATGAAATTTTGTCCAAGTGTACAAGTGCAGCGCAGACTGAACCATTTTGATTGTTAATTTAGCAAAGGCGGATATAATCTGTGGGTAATCTAGAAACGGATGTAACGAATGAGATTTGACTATTCTGCCGAATTTATTGTATCAGTGGGTTGGCTTTGAAGTGAAGGAGTCACTCCTGAATAATTATAATATAAATATAAAGAATTTTTAAAATTACATTAATGTGAGCAAATAATGTGTTTGTCTTAAATTCTTGACAACAGTGGGGGACATGGAGGACACCGGTGATGCAGCTAGCTAGCTGGAGATGTTCAGGAAGTTTAGCCACGAGTCATCATACTGGATATTAATTTACAAAGTTCATGTACCTGCCTGTCAGTTGTGGGACAAAATGCCACGACAGCCCTTTCACAGCACCGAAACGACCCGGAATGACATGCTATTTCCCTGCAGGGGCTTAACAGTACAATCAGCTCAATGATAAAAGTGTAAAAACAAGCTAAAAAAGAGAAATAAAACAAATTAGTAATAATTCTGTAATACCCTTTTCATCCACTCTAGCGCTCCTCATGTAACGTCACCCTGCAAGCACTTTTTTTTTAATGAAATTACAAATCTGCCCAAAACTTTGCGGAGTTGGTGTGATCCATATCCCGCCTGCAAATGTTCTGTGTGGGATTTCTGCACTTCCTATCAGGGATGAGCACTTTCTCCATTCTCCTCTAGTGTAGAAAATACATCCAAAATCAATTAATTGTGGTTTCCATCGGAAATGGCTGGTGTTTGTTGACCTTTACTGTATTTGACTTCTGTTCAGGAATATGGTCGTGTACAAAAGATGCTTGTCTGATTGTGTATGTGTAAGTGTGTGTGTGAGTATGTGTGTGTGAGAGTCACGCTGCGACGCCTCGTGCTATTGCGTGTTCTGCAGACTGTTTAGTGAATAAGATCACGTGTTTGGTTACATTTCAGTCGCTTTATTTTTTGCTTCTTTTCTGTCAGGCTCGTAGGTAATCTGCTGTGCACATACCTGACATGTTTCGACGGTGTACTTCCGTCTTCAGCAGAGGCGTCACGAGATGGTGATGCAACGCATGTGTCACCTGACGGTCACCGGGGCGATCGCCTCATCCTTTCCAGCTGTCCGGATGTCGCTCCAGGTGTGTGACAGCCAAAAACAAAGCTAAGCCTCATCTCTTTTGTTTTTTCCCTGATCGCATTCTGTTTGATGCTCTATTTTTATTTTATTTTTTTAGCAAAATGTTCTGTTTCTCTTATATTTCGTATATTTTGTTGCCAGAGAGACGCGGTATCTCACATTTAACGTTGTATTTGTTTTTTATTTTTTCCTATTTTGTCTTTGGCGTGCACTAATATATCTGAATTTAATGTGCTGATCCTGTGTTTACTTTGAACGCATGCCATTATGTCCCTGATCTACGTGTCTACGTGTTGTGTTTATGCATTTCTTAATTATTGTTTTTTTGGTTTTGTACTTGTCTATCTTCGTTATACTTGCTGCCGTCCCCTTTGGCAGCCGATCAGTAAATTTTTGATGTGTTTCTCTTTTTTTCTGTCCCCTGTGACTCCATGACAGCGTCAGAATATGACAGACAACAGCGCTGGATTAAGAGGGCCATAAAGACGGACGAGGGGCCTTTTTAAGCACAGAAAACCATGTATTGACTCTTCTCAGATGATTAAGATAAGAATTTAAGATTAGAACTCCATGTGTAAGTTCTCCAAATCAAACATCTTGAAGGAGACTTGGACATTCTCTTTTGTAGAAATGTGCCCTTTCATTCGATTCACTCGGTAAACACATCTGTGTGGTCTGCTGAAGAAACCACTATTCACGCCTTTTAAAGCAAATGACCCGTGGTGACGGATGTGAGGTCCGCCTGCACATATAAATTCCCATCGGTCATTTTTCAGTTCTTACACTCTTCACTTCACTGAGAACACCTCCACAAGTCAGGCTAACTGGGTGCTGCTAGTTAGCTTTGTCTTTGTTACGGCTACAGCCAACTCGAATTTAGCTGAACTGCCCCTGTTGGTGTTAGCCACCGGCTACATGCGGAGCGCTAATATCAAGTTTGTCTTCGTGCAAATTTCCGTTTCTCTATGAGTTCGGAACCTAATCATACAAGGAAGAAGTCTTCAGTTCGCCCCTGTCCTCAGGGGTGCGGCTTCCCCCTGCACAAAAAGGATCTCCAAGAAACTTGTCCCGCCTGCCTGGGGATTGTCCATGCCAGGAGGGCATGTTTGGTCAGTCACTCAATGCCATCCAGACAAAGTTTGAGGTGAGGAAGAAGCACGCTGAAGCTCTCAGCAGTATAATTCCAGTGTGATACCAAACCTAAACAGCCTGCGAACCTCCGCAGACCTGTGTTACCTTATCCTCCTAAAAAATCGGCACCAGCTGCAAGGTTGGAGCCTCAGCCAACAAAGTCTGGTGGAAACCCACGCCACTTGGCTTGGAGCAAGGGCCCCCACGTAGCCTCCATAAAGGCTCGGCACCTGGACACAAAAAGCCTCAGTCTTAGGATTGACTCAGGTGGGGCTTATGCAGCAGAGAGACACCGCTGCCCCTCGTCTGTTGCCGCCAAAGAGGCCGCGTTTTCATTTTGTTCGGACAATGAGCCCCAAGAGGCACTCCGTTTTCCACATACAGTTACCCAAGCACAGCTTTCCCGATCACACCAATGCCTCAATAAAGGTGCCCATTGTTCACTGTGTGGATGTCCCAAATGTGCAATTACATTCAATAAAGGTCCAATCATTTTCCCAAAAAAATATGAATCACGAACATCGGGGTGGACTGGTAATGCTGCTTCCCACCAGCACGCCAGGGGACGACAGTCCCTCACCCACAGTACTGCAGGTCAGCCGCTGGCCGTTCACCCCACTCGCTGGCGCACATGCGCAGTCTCACCCTGGGTAGAGTGGACCGATGCCACAGGTTACTGTTTACAGTTCAAAGTTTGGCCCCCTCGTTTCCACAGTGTCGTATATTGTCGTTGTGGGGAACGAGGCAGCAACAGTATTGAGGGAAGAAATAAACAACTTGTTAAGCAAAGGAGCGATATGAGTTGTTCCCGTTTTGGATGCGAACAGAGGCTGGTATAGCCACTAGAAAGGGGGACGACTCGGTCCTATTCTTGATCTTCGAGCGCTAAACAGATTCCTACGCACTTACAGATTCAAGATGTTAACACTAAGACAGCCGCTGAGCGCTATAAACCCAGGAGATTGGTTCACAACGATAAATCAAGATGCTCACTTTCACATAGCGATACACCCAGACCACAGGCAGTTTCTGAGGTTCGCATTCGAAGGCACAGCCTATGAATACTTGGTTCTGCTGTTCAGTCTGTCTCTTGCTCCCAACACCTTTACCAAATGGGCGTTGGCTCTGCTTTGGCAAACAGATGTTCACATATTAGCCAATCTGGACAATTGGGCTTTAGTTGCGAGCTCTGAGGATCAAGCAGCTGCGCAGCTGTCACAAACACATCCGAGCACTGGGGTTTTCAGTAAATCTTCAAAAAAGTTCAATGATCCCCAGTCAACAGTTTTCCTTCCTCGGGTTGGAAATATGTTCCCCCTCAGGTCGGGCACGTCTGTCAGAGCACAGGGTGGCGGTGTTTCATGGTGTCAATGATCGCAGTGGTACCACTCGGGCTGTTAAAGATGCGAGCATTTCAACGCTGGACGCTATCTCACCAGCTTTGTGTACCGCATCACCTCCAAATGAAACTGGCGACAACGCCGTCTTGCATGACTATTCTCCTCCCGTGGAGGGAACCCGGGCTGTTAGGTCTAGGATCTTCCACAGGGAGGGTGTCTTTTTGCAAAGTGGTGTCGACAGATGCGTCCCTGACAGGGTGGGGGGCACTGTGCGACAGAGCAGCAGTGAGAGGGCTGTAGACTGTTGTGCAATGCAGGCTCCACATCAACTATTGGGAACTGTTGGCAACCTTTTTGGCTCTGCAACATTGCCATCCTGTTCTTACAGGCTATTATGTTCTGATCAGGACAGATAATACAACAGTGGTTTCTTACATAAACAGATAGGGGGGGACTCATTCTCTTCCCCTCTTGAACCTGTCTCACTCTCTGTTGCTGTGGTGCAATGCTCGGTTCTTGTCTCTCAGAGCTACGCGTGTTCCGGGTCACTTGAACCTGGGACCGGACCTTCTCTCCAGAGGCAGTCCTCTGGTGAGAGAATGGAGCCTCCTCCCATCTGTGGTGGCACAGATGTGGAGCCGTTTTGGCAGGGTAGAGGTGGCTCTGTTTGCCTCCAGGACAAACACCCACTGCCCCCTGTTCTTTTCCATGATGGACTGCAGCGCACCCCTGGGGATGGATACCTTAGCACACCTATGGCCCCACACTCTGGTGTATGCATTTCCCCCAGTGGAAATGATTTTGCCGGTGCTGGAGAGAGTACGCTAGCAAGGGCTCTCCCTGATCCTGGTGGCCCCTGCTGGCCAGCAAAATCATGGTATGCGGAGATAACCCTGGCAACTTCCTCTCTGCAGGGACCTCTTTCCCAGGCAGGGGGGAGGGGGGATTCTTCTTCCACGACCAAAACTGTTGCGTTACCCCCTTTCCCCCAAGAAGAAGTTTTACCAAAATAAATATACATAGCTTTCCATCTTTATTCTTCATCATTCTTAACAACACACACAGAGGAACCTTTCCTGTTAAGGAAATAGCACAAAAATCATTTAAAAAGAATGATTTTGTACATTTTCTCCCCTTGGTTGACACTCTGTACACGGATCTTGCTTTTTCCAACTTTGTTATGATGGTGCCACCTTGACAAAAAGAAAGAGCTGCTTTTAAAAAAAAAAGATGTCCTGAGGGCTTTTTAAGCTGATGACTATTTATAATCGCAGTATAATCCCATTAAATTTAGAAAATTCATCCCTCCAGGGAGCCACATCATGGGTGTGGAAACCCAGTCCTTAAGGGCCGTCATCCATGTGCGTTTTCTCTCCTCCCAGGCAGAAAACAGCTCCCACCAAAACAAGTGGGAACCTAGGTCACAGTGACCTGGGACAGAAAGGAAGGACAGAAAACGCGGTTGGATCACGGCCCTTGAGGACTGGGTTTCAACATCGCTGTACAGTTAGCCAAGCACATAACACTCTAAATAAAATGTTCATGGCAATTTACTAAAATACAAATGATGACTTCATTATTTAAAGGCAGCTTTGAGCAAGATAATTCATTGATTAAGTCATTTGCTGTCAGGCAGCAGACGAGAACCCAAGAGCGACACCAGAGTTCAGTTGAACACAGCTTTATTATCAGGAACCGAAGGCAAACGCGGTATTCCGGGGAACGGGCAAAACAGAGTCGTCAGAAGCAGGCAGGGTCGGAACCAGGAAAACAGGCAGGTGGGAAAACGCTGGAGAGTCATGTGGAAACACAGGACAATCTGGCAGTAAGGATGGGCGGATTGATCCCGTGGTATCGATATATCGATACTCACAACACTCTACTCATTTGGCATCGATTTTCTTTTATAAATATCGATATTAAATAAAAAAAAAATTGGGAGTGTATGCATCACTTTCCATCGTTTTAGATAAGTTCCTTAAATTACTATGTGCAGGACACCCCTATACCTGGCGGCATATTGAGCTGGCCCATGCCACGTGACAGGAGACAGCGAATGAGCATCAACGTGCAACACAGCCCGCCGAGCCGACACAGTCAGCAAAAGGCAGAGCCGGGGGAAAATCTGAGATGGTAGACAAAAAACGAAGCGTGGTGTGGTGTTATTATTCACCAGTTGATAAAACCACTGCAAGGTGCCAGGTGTGTGATAAACATGTTTTGCACAGTAGCAACACAGTAGCAACACAAGACGACGCATCCCGAGAGCCACAGTGAGTTTGAAAAAAGACAGGCTGCTGCAAAAGCCCAGTCTCCTGTCTGCAAAAATGAAATGTGGAAATGATTAAATCACGGATCATCACAGGGATGCAAGCCCTGCCCTGCCCTGCCCTGAAACACAGTCAACCAGACATGAGGCTGCTGCGACTACATCAACTGTGACACAAGGGTCACCTGCTGAGTGTTCATCATCCAAGGGATTATGGCGGGAGTTTGGCAGCCGGGTTGTGGCTTTTCAGAGCAATCGCACAACAAACACAGATGCATGTATTGAAATGAGAAGATACATGGAGGAAAAGGTCATCCCAAGAAGCGAGGACCCTTTGATTTGGTGGGGAAAAAATGAAACCACATTTCCACTGCATTTCCACTTTGCAACAAAGTTGCAAAAAAATACCTTGGCACAGTTGCAACATCTGTTCCAGCAGAGAGACTCTTCTCGAAGGCCGGAGAAATAATCAGCCAGAGGCGCAATCGTCTTAAAGCAGAAAATGTGAATATGATACTTTTTCTGAACAGCAATCTAAGACTTCAGTAAAGTGTGATGACATATCTCAAGTGCACTAAAGGTGTGATGTGTCAGACATTGTTCTAGTTAATTTTCTCATAGAACAACTGTCTTATGCAGGTTTAAGGGATAAGGAAATCCTAGTTATCAATTAACCATAATACATTTTATATAAATGGTCTGTATTTGTCTTATGATTTGTCTTAAATGTAATAATATTTTGACTGACAAAAATTGCCAGTAAGAAATGAACAGTAGCGATATCGATGAAAATACAAGAAAAAGTTTGGGTATTGTATCGAATCCCAAAAGTGTGGTATCCCATCCGTATCTAGCAGGGAGGCAGCGTAGCGCAGGGAACTATAAGGGCTCTTGATTACTGATTCGCCACAGGTGCGCGGACTGAGCGAGGACACACGGGCGGGATTGCCCGCAGCTGTGACAATTTGCATTCTGAGTAACATTATTAACTTTATGGTGAGACTACTCCTCTACCGACTATCGATATGTTAAATAAGTTGTCATATTAACTGTATATGTTTTGATTAACTGATATAAAAACACATGAATAATACCATCAAAAACATTACCATTATTACAAAGGCAGTTGTTAAGTCTAACCTGTGAAAGGTACAAAGCATATTACCATATTGTCCTCTCTGATTCCCACCTGTGATGGCAGTGTGCAGGGGGGTTCATCTCCATATTACTGTCTATGCCTGTAGCAACATCCTTGGATGTGAGCAGACAGCAGTATCTATGTCTTGTACGTTATGTGTCTAAATTTAAAAACTCAGGCTAAAAATGAACATAGTTGGAATATGGTTACCTTTAGTCACTGTCCACAGATGTAACACAGTTCTATTGTGCCTTTTCTCTTTTCTGTGTGGATGTTGTTTTATGAATACAGACATACTGTGCAGTTATGTTATTAAGGGTTCTGTTGTGGGGTGGGGTTATTTTTCATATGTTCTCTCACTTTTTGTGCATCTTCAGCCACAAAATACCTAAAAACTATAATCTATCAATTTTTCATGAGAGAAGAAATGGGGTACTTCTTGTCAAAGTGACAGGTTGACCTTTCCCTGAACCCGCCCACATCTGTTCCCCCCCTTCCCCCCCCCCCCCCCCCCACCTCCCTTTCCCGCCTTTCCCCCCGCCTTTCTCCCTTTCCCGCCTTTTTTTTTAAAAAGGGAGGGGGGTGGATCCCCCCCCCTTCCGTACCTTGCCCGCCTTTTTTAAATAAGGGCAACAGTTACAAAACAGTTACAAAACAGTTTTGCCATAGTCCTGGCATAGCCATCTGTGGACAACATGAGTAGTTCTACATCCTTGATTGGTGAGACGGCTGTGACCGTTATAAGAGAATTGTGTGGAAAAGTAGTTGAAAAATCCACGGTGTTTGTACAGCGTTCTCAGGCGTCACCTTCTGAGCCTTTGCAGCAAGAATGGTCTTTGGAGCCTTATAGTCAAACAGGGAGTTTTGGGTATGTGTTCCGTTACAAGACGGGGGAGCTGATTCTCTATCAGCGGGAAGAATCTTCCAGTGAGGGGCCTATGTTGTCGGCTACGATGTCTTCCAATGACTGGGGTGTGTTGAAACTGATCAAACCGAGAATGGTGTGTGTGACTGAAGAAGGCTGTGAAGAAAGAAACAACACAGAACAGAAACCTTCCACAGAACAAACATTTTGTGAAACATTTGTGAAAACTAGAGAAGAGAAAACTATTGGAGAAAGTTAGACTGTTAGAACCCTAACACTGTGGTTCAGAAGAAAAGAGAAAAGAGTTGGTGGCCTCAAGTAGAAATTTAGGGGCCTACGTTGTCTTCCGGTGTCCGAGGTGTGTAACTGAAGAAGCTTAAATCCCGTGGAGACCTGGAGGCCCTCCTGGAGAAAAACATTCTTAACATGAGTTATATCGCCTGAACCTGTTGTTTGGTAGAGTTCCCGTGTAGGGAGGTATCCCCATGGGAGTTACATCACCACCAGTTGGTCCACCGGGGCAATCGTCAATATCAGACTTTTCGGCGCCAATCAACTTTTTTTTTTTTTTCCTTCTCGCCAAGCATTGTAAAGCGAATATATACATGATCATCTCACAGTCATTAGCTCAGTCCTCCAGAACTTCATCGGAAGCTTCACCGTCTGCGAGCGCGTGTAACAAACAAAGATGGCTGCAAAGATGACTACCGGTAAGCCTCAAATTCTTCCCAAACTTTTTCTCTGTAGTTTTCTAAATAGTTTTAGAAAACTATTAATGAATGAACTATTAATGATTAACTACTATTTACGAATAACTGTGTTTTAGAAGTTACAGTAGAGGTTAACCATATGCCAATTTATCCTGGTAAGCAATCCGTGATCTTTTTAACCTGAAAGTTGTTCTATTTTTATTCTAGATTTTTAAGTGTAATTTTCTGTATCTTTAAAGTCAGCGCCGATGAGTTTGAAGGAATAACCCTCACGCAAACAGACGTTGGTATAGTTTCTTTTAAATGATTAACTCAGTTTTTTTTTTTTTTTTTTTTTTGTTTTTTATGAACAGCTCAGTTGTTCATAGATTGCTGAAATATAACTTTTTATGATACATTTTTCAGATCTGTTAGCCAGGGCTGAAAGATTGGTATCCGAAGACAACCAAGAAACTGAAAAAGCAGTAAAAGCATTGCTGTGTTCTGAAACCCCACTCCCCGTGCAGGGGACAAATTGCTGTGTAACTGAAATTGGTGAAATTGAGATTGAGAGGGAAACCTCGGCACTTCAACATGGGACTGACTCAAGTAAGCAGACGAACAAACTCTCCAGAAGACGTGTGAGACAGCCAGGAGGACCGAAGTCGACTGTACAAGGTAATATATTTATCTGTGATTAGAAGTATATACAAATATGTGCCGTTTTGATGATTTGTATTTTAACGATTTTCCCCTCTGTCTAAACAGAACCATCAAAACAGAACCTTCAAACGTGCGCCTCTCTGAGCACTGTGACTCCCACGGCCTTTCCACCCTCCCGTGAACCTTCTGCCCCTGCGAGGAGACGTAGAATACGGCAAGCGTGTACCACTCTGACCCCTGTACTTACAGCGGCACCCACGGCAGCTCCACTCTCCCTTTCACCAGATCCTTTCGAACCTGCGAGGCCGATAAGGAGACGTAGGAACCAGAGACACAAGTCTAACATTGTCAGGAGATTGTTTGATGGTATATTTTATACTATATCTTCTTGACTAATAATAATAATAATATATAAAAAAAATAATAACTCATCTCTCATCTAATTACAGATTCAGGGTTGAGATTAAACGAGAGCGTTCCTGAACCGTCCTTCGACAGGGTGGAGGGGGATACGGGGGGCAACGATCATCCCCAACAACAGCACGAGCACCACGAGAGCGTTCCTGAACCGCTCTTTGACAGGGTGGAGGGGGATACAGGCTGCTACATTCATTCCCAACACCCCCAAGACATGGTAGTGCTGGAGATTTTCAATAATGTCATACGGTATATTGTTTCCTCCAATTGTAACCAAGGTGTACTAAAACAGTGTTGAAAAAGCTGTAATTTTTTTTCCTTTTTCTGTCTTTTGTTTAAGATATGGATGAGGATTTCAATGTTGAATATTTTAATCAAGTACCGAATGCTTTACAAATAGCTGTTGATCAATTA
Source organism: Takifugu flavidus (assembly GCF_003711565.1). Classification (NCBI taxonomy): domain Eukaryota; kingdom Metazoa; phylum Chordata; class Actinopteri; order Tetraodontiformes; family Tetraodontidae; genus Takifugu; species Takifugu flavidus. The sequence continues at coordinate 8,155,509 of NC_079541.1, read as the reverse complement.
AGTGAAATTCCAATCTCCATTCCAATAATTTACAATTTACAGAAGCGATAATTGATGCTCCCGAAAGCCCTAACGCAGCAGAGCAAAATGAAAACGTCCTAGAACTTGACACCTTACAACTCATAAATGATGCCCTCGAAAACCTTAATGCAGTTAATGCAGTAGAGTTTGAAAATCATTCTCCTTCATCAGCTCTCCACACGCAAAGTGATCATGTCTTACACGCGGTAACAATCAGATCAGAGACGGATTCAGCAGAGACACAATCGGCTCTTCCTAACCCCCTCCTGAACAGGATGAGAGGCCAGGAGAAGGGGGGTCAGAGAGCAGCCCCTCACGCCTTACACACATGGCCCCTCCTAAACTTTCTCCTCAGCAAGGGGGAGGAGGGCTAGGAGAAAATCCATCCGATCTCTCTCCTGAGCGGGGTGAGAGGTTTTTTAATGATTTTAACACATGGAGAACAAGACGCTCCTTTAACATTCCCACTCGGGGAAATGTGCCTGACATTGCAACATTCTATCGAGATGTAACAGGGGTTATCAGCGAATTGGTGGATGTTGCCAGACGACATAGTAGTCGCAATGATTTAATACAGTTGGAGGTGGTGGGTGAAAACGTACACAATCATGTTACAGTTGCTGTGGATGAACAAGGTGAAAATATTCTACCGGCTTTTAATGGAATGCTAGATCGGATTGTGCAGTCAAACGGTATCATTTCATCGGATGAGAATATAGAATTCATCCTTCACGTGGTGCAGAACCCAGGAGGAGGTGCCAAACGTAAGATGGAGAAAACTCTAGACTGTGAAATCATTGACAAAAAAAGACGTCACTTATTTATCGTAGACAACAGAGACAACCAGCTTTGCTTCGCCATCAGTCTAGCTCACGTTATCTACCCGAAACTTACTGAAAGAGAATGCCTTGATATTGCGAGGAAGTTGCAGCATCAGGCTGGTTTAAATGATGAGACCCCCGTCACTTTCAGTGACATTGGTAAATTTGAAAATATTCTGGGGCGTAAAATTGTTGTGTTTTACAGAACATGCCACAGTAAACCCCTCTCACATTATGAGACAAAATTCTCTGATCGTTCCAATCAGTTGTTTCTCTTTTTACTACAAAATCACTATTATGGGATAAAAAATCTCAAAGCCTTCCTGGGGTCGTCAGTCTGTAATTATTGTTACAAGACTTTTAAGCACCCCTATACCCACTTTTGTAAAGGTTACTGCGCAGTGTGCAACGATCCTGCCTGCCCCACAGAAGGGTTCAACACAGTGGTTTGCTCTGACTGTAACAGAACGTGTCGCTCACCCTCTTGTTTCACCAGACACAAATTGGTCGGTTCAAGCAGAAAGTCCAGCCTCTGCGACCGAATCAAAAAATGCGCACGATGCGAACTATACTACAGTGTCAATTTGTCGTTAGACGATGCAAAGCATCGCTGTGCGGTGAAAAAATGTAAAATCTGTGGTGAAAAACTGCAGAGCGACTCTAAAGTCGATCATAGTTGTTACATTCCTACCCTCCAACCAGACATCTCACATCCTGATTTGGTTTTTTATGATTTTGAAACATTTGTGGGTCAAAATGGAGAGCATGTTCCTTTTTTAGTGCATACAAAAACATCCAAAGGTGAAGAGAAGGCGTTTTATGGTCTTGACTGTGCTAAAATGTTTATTTTGCATTTCAGGAAGCCACTATACAAACAGAACATCTTTATAGCCCATAATGCCAAGGGGTTTGACAGTTATCTGGTGTTAAAAGGTATGTTGGAACTGGATGTGACGCCACAACAGATTCTGATGAACGGGAGTAAAATCCTCAGTTTTGAGGAATCCCATTATGGTCTCAAATTCATAGATTCCCTGTCATTTCTCCCCATGCGTCTCAGCGCTATGCCCAAAGCCTTAGGATTCACTGACAAGACCAAGGGGTATTTCCCACACAAATTTAGCTCAGAAATTCACCTCAATTACGTGGGGCCCTATCCCGTTCCGTCCGACTACGACGTAGATCGCATGACGGTGCGCGAACGGGAAGAATTTGACCCGTGGTACAACGAGGTCAGCCGAGGTACCTTTGACTTCAAAAAGGAGGCCTCGCTGTACTGCAAAAATGATGTTGACATTCTCACCCAGGGCAGTCTTAAATTTAGAGATCAGTTCCTAGGTGAGACGGGGGTAGACCCTTTTGGTTCTATCACCATAGCCGGAGCCTGTATGAAGGTGTTTCGCACCAATTATCTGACTCCTAACACTCTGGCTATCCCCTGCCCTCACAACTATTTGAATCAGAGCAAAAGATTCTCTAGCGCATCGGTTCAATGGTTAGAATGGTTGATGCACAAAGAAAAAATCTTTATACAGCATGCTCTAAACATGGGTGAAAAACAGATTGGTGCATTTTTCGTAGACGGATATGCTGAGATTGACGGTGTAAAACATGTCTGGGAATTTCATGGATGTTTTTACCACGGCTGTCCCAGTTGCTTTGATCCCACAGTACAGTGCGATATGAGAGGCGTCACCTTTGGTGAACTGCACTACAAAAGTGAGAAGAGGGTGAGTGAGCTACAGACCACACATGGGGTTCGTGTTGTAGTCATGAGAGAACACACGTGGAACCAGATGAAAACAACATGCACGGAGGTTAAAGAATTTCTCCGTTGCTTTAACGCTCCTGAGCCTCTCAACCCCCGAAAAGCACTTTTCGGAGGTAGAACGAGCGCTTTAAAACTGCGACACACGGCAGCGCCCGATGAAACCATCCACTATGTTGATGTCACCTCACTGTACCCGTTTGTCAACAGTACTTGCTCTTACCCCTTAGGTCACCCCGTGATCATCTACAAAGATTTCGAGGACCCACGCAGCTACTACGGCTTCATCAGAGCCACTGTGTATCCTCCTCGAGGTCTTTTATTCCCCGTGTTACCGCACAAAAGTGAGGGAGGTAAATTACTCTTTACACTGTGTCGCACCTGTGCCGAAACTAACAATGAGGGTGGCCCCTGCGAACACGACGATGAGGGCAGAGCTCTGACGGGGGTCTGGGTCACCGTTGAATTCATCAAAGCTCTGGAGGTGGGGTACAGGGTGGGTAAAATTACAGAAGTCTGGCACTTTGACAAGAGCAGCGACACTGTGTTTACCGACTACATACACACCTTTTTGAAAGGAAAGCAGGAAGCCTCGGTTACCCCGCTGAGGCGACGGACCGAGAGAGCAGGGAAAAATACATCAGGGACTATCAGGAGCATCAGGGCATTCTTTTAGATGCTGGCAAAATCGAGACCAATCCTGTGAAAAGACAGGTTGCTAAATTGTGTCTCAACAGTTTGTGGGGAAAGTTTGCACAGAGAGATAATTTGTTTAAAACCACCATTGTCTCAGATCCTAAAGAATTCTTTAGTTACATGTTTTCAGGTAAATACAAAGTCGAATACTTTTCCGTTCTCCACAGCAACAGAGCTCTCATCAGGTGGAAATACACCGACAGGTACGTTCAACCCCCAGGTAACAGAGTAATGTTTTTATTGCAGCATTCACCACAGCACACGCACGACTGAAGCTGTACAGTTCTGGAAAAACTACAAGACAGAGTGTTTTACATCGACACAGATAGTTTAATCTATCTGGTCAAAGAGGGTGAGAAACCTCTAGAGCTGGGTAACTATTTAGGTGACCTGACGGATGAACTGGATGGTGACAGCATTCAAGAGTTTGCAGCGGCGGGTCCCAAGAGTTACGCGTACCAAACACGAAATAAAAAGAAAGTCGTCATGCGTGTGAAAGGTATCACTCAGACCCGGGAATGTTGTGAGCGTGTGAGCTTTGACAGTGTCAGAGAGCTGGTGGAGGGTTACCTGAGTAATAAACAAGAGGGAAACACGATCGAGATCCGTCAACACAGCATCAGACGTGATAAAAAGGGTTTTGCATTGAGAAATGTGTCATTTGATAAAAAATTAGGGTGGTGTATGACAAAAGACGACTCTTTGCTGACGGAACAACTCTGCCTTTCGGGTATTAGAAATGCAGGAAATTGAATTTGATCCTAGGTTTATCTTTCCTTTTTCTTGTTTAATCGTGGGTCCGAGCGGGTGTGGAAAGACCTATTTTGTAAAAAATGTATTGGAAAACTGTGACCGTGTAATAAATGTTGTACCTGACAATATCGTGTGGATTTATACCTCTTTTCAACCTATGTACACTGAACTGCAAAAGATGATTAAAAACATTAAATTTGTCAAAGGTCTGCCTGATTCTTTTGAAGATGAAACACTGTTTCCTCCTGATCAAAAGCATTTGATTATTTTGGACGATGTTATTTTTCAAGCCTCTGACCATCCTGAAGTGGTAAAGATTTTTACACAGTATCGCCACCACAGAAACATGAGTGTTATGATGTTGACTCAAAACGTGTTTCACCAGGGTAAACACAGTCGCACCATCAGTTTGAACAGCAATTATTTGGTCATGTTTAAAAACCCACGGGATAAACTACAAATGAATATATTGGCTCATCAGATTTTTCCATCACAAAAGACATTTTTCTTGGAGAGTTTTGAAGACGCCACAAAAGACCCTCACGGGTATTTAATAGTGGATCTCACCCCCGTCTGCCCAGATCCGTACAGACTGAGGACGGGTGTACTTCCTCACCAGCAAGCGGCCGTTTACATCCCCAGAGCGTCGACGTAGATCATCATGTCAGCGCGTATAAAAAGAAACGCACCCCTGCTGAAGGCCCTGTACCGTGCCACACCCAAGAAACGTAGAGACATTCTTATTCACAGCTCCCCGGATTTTATCCAGACACTGTGTGAGATTTCTTTAAATCTTCTAAAAGGAAACGTCCCCCTGACTCCTTCTCAATTTAAAAAACTGAAGAGACAGAAAAAAATTATCAAACTGTTGGCTGATAAAAGAACCAGTTTAAAGAGGAAGCAACAGGTTCTAAAGAAGCAGACGGGCGGATTTCTTTTACCTCTCCTCTCAGCGGTGGTACCTTTGATCGGGAACCTCGTCGGAGGATTGATACGAAAATGACTTTGAAAAAGGCCCAAAAAATGTTTCTCGTCACCCCTCATCAACTCAACCGCCTGACGCGACCCTCCCAGTCCATCAGAGATGTCGCGGAGGACGATTTGGATGCTAGGATGAGAGCCATCTTAAACGAGCAGGGGCTGAGCTCTCATGAAAAAATTAAAAAATATAACGCGTTACTGCAAAGATATCTGACCTTTGTGAAGCAGGATCAGACAGAGAATCTGACAGAGAATCTGACAAGACGGAGGCAGAGGCAGATTCTGGGACGGACGTACGGACGTCCGATAGCATCATCGACGACGTGTTTCAGAGCCTCCCACCGCGAGATCGCAAGAACGCCGAATACGTCTTAAAGAAATTATCCGACCGTCACGATGTTTGGAATACAAAAGGGGAATTTGTGTACCGGGGCAACGTTGTAAAAGGGTCTCACATGATCGATCTATTCAAACGACTCTTGTTTCCTTTTAAAAAGAAAAAATCAGAGGGTTCTGAACCTCCCGGATGGACACATTTTTTAATACTCTCTCAGAATTAAACATCCCTTTGTCTTCTATAAGTAACCCACAAGCGCGTAATCAATACCAACTCCTCAAGATGGATGCGATCGGATCTCAAGACTCTGAAACACCTGCGGATCTACCGTCAAAAACTAGAAGACGAACAAATGACCCCCCGCGTTGGATTAACATTTCATCGTGAATAAATGTAATACACAAAGTTTTGTCTTTTACCAATAAAGCGTTTATTAAACTTTTTTCGAGCGTACAGTCATTCATTCAAAAACTTTAAAAATCTTTAAAACATTGCAAAAAACAACACCCCTGCTTGGAGGGACCATTGATTTTATTTCTAATACAGCGCTGATATTTCCTCACATAGTCGTACACCATGAAGTCATTCTTTATTACATCATCATTGTACAAAGACAGTACTTGATCAAAAGATAGCCCGCACGCGCGGTGACAGAGGTAATAGATGCAATGTTGTCCGCAGACCGTCGACATGTGGTGCTGCAACTGAACGTCGTGGTACTCAATGTTTTTAGAACGTTTTTCCAGAAACTGTAAGATGCTCGGAGGGTAGTGATCAAAGTCCGGCGGAAATCCATAAGAATCAAAAAAGGTGGCTATGCCACCATTTTCCAGCGTCAAAGCTAACCAGTGCTCCCCCGGCATGTGAGCCGGATGTGTGTTGACGATAAAGTAGGCCGGGGTTCTAAAAGAGGGATTCAGCATGGGCAGTTGATCGGACGCCCACACCCCGCAAAACACATCTCCCAGCAGGCTATGCAGAAGGTTCTCTAGTTGAACGTTGTCCATCTTTTAATAATAGTCCACCAGCACCTGCCTCTTGGCGTTGATCTCCAGAATAGAATCGTAACAGGCGTAGACGATAAGGGTCGCGGTGTGCGGCAGGGGTGTTCTAAATCTCAACTCCAGCCTGAGGTTTCCGTTTGAGACGGTAGACAGTGCGTCGTTGTCATCGCTCGGATTGAGATTAAACACAAACAGAGAGTAGCCGTCATTAAAGTCATCACGGCTGATACTCAGGGGTAAATCTTTGAGATGTCTCCCGGTAGCCAGGAACATGTTGTAGAATTCTCTGACGGACACCCCGTTGTTAAAATCGGGTTGGAAAGCTTTAGCCGGAACTTGCCGGCCGTCCTGACAGAGAGCCAGGTATTCGATGTCATAGTGTCTGAAATTAAAAGGCGACAGGTCTCGTCTTCCTGTGAAAGCCTCGTGGTGTACCATACCCAGAACCACGTACTTTGGTATGCTACCCAGAAACAGATTCTCCTGGTTGCAAACCCTAGAGTTTGCCGGAATAGAGTAAGTTTTCACATTAACGCGTGAAAGGGGGTAGAGAGCGTTGCCCTTCATTAAGGCGGCGGCGTGACCTAACCTGACTGCAGGGGACACGGCTACTTTTTTAACAAATAGGGAAGCCCCCAGTACTTTTAGGCTAAAAGCAGAGTCACGCGCCCCCATGAGGCAGAAAGCATCGTTGGTTCGCGTCAGTTTAATTCTCAAATCGACAGAGTTGAGCAATAGTCTCTCGCAGAAAAAGATGTCCCCGTGGAGAGGACCGAGCAGGTGTACTTCTCTGGAACGGGCTGTGGACGCGGCTCTCCTCGTTAACCCTTTATTTGGACCGTTCACGAGCACGATAGAGTCCACTGACCCGGCGGTATCTTTGTAAAAAAGACCCCCGGTAAACTGACTGGAGAGTGTGTCCGGTGAAAAGTTGAGCAGGGTCTCAATCATGCAGCGATAGGGGTGGGTAGCGCTCGACTGAGAGATGAGTCGATCCCCCAGGGTCACGTCGCATTGACTGAAAATTGTATTTAGAGGATAATTGATAAGACCCACCGCTGCGTCATTAGCTAGGTTCGATCCGTTAGCGTTGGTGATTTTTACACGGAGATGCAACAGAGTGTCGTTCAGATCCAGATACCGGTCCCCGTCTCTGGGGATGAAAAACTCAATGGGTCCCCCGTCGGTGATGGCTGACAGGGGAGAAATTTCCGTGTAGGTTTTTTCATCGATAGACAGCTGCGTCATAGGTGCTGAAAATAAATCCAATTCGGCCAGAGTACACTCTGGAGATTTCTGATGTACTAGAGCCATTTTCTTTTTTCTCAAAGAAAAGATATTCTTAAAAAATATCAGAGCTCCGGACGGACTTCTTCTTCACACGACGGCCTTTTGCAACTGATTTCTTCCTTTTACCGAACGGCTGTTTATTAAAGCTCGAGGGGATGCGTTCTCCGGGGGGTCGTCTTCTCTTCCTACGCGACAACACCATAATGCCCCCGGATCCTTCTTGCTTCATCTCTTGATCATCTTCTTGATCACCGGCGAACCGTTCCATCACGTGTTTGACGGCGTTGGAGGCGATGTTACTCGCAGCGGCTTTAAGATGAGGTTTAGCTATTTCGAAACCTTTCTTGGCCAAAGGGCTGATGAAACAAAATAATTTAGAAAACAAAGATCCTATCCCCCGACCGTACATGACCGGTGCACCGTAAAACCCCGACAAATTCCCCCCTACTTGACTCTCATAATATTGTACAAATCGGTGAGGATCTTCTCTCAAACCTACCCGAGCCATTTTCTTTTTCTCTATTTTTCTCTTAGCCTTGAACACTTTGTGTGTGGATAGCTGATCAGCCTCCTGAAAATGAATGATGAGGACGCGGGCGAATGGAATATATATAACCCTGGGGTTCAAGTTCTAGGTCTAAAGTGGAGAGTCGCGATAGTCTTGCCGTATGAAAATTTTACCGGTTTGTTTTGATCCGTTTTTATCTCCACCTGAATGTTTTCAATGTGGTTTTTGGACACCGGTAAATAGTAAGCAGGATTGAAATACTGTGTGACGATTTCACCGAACGTTCCTTTTACATCAATCGTTCTCAAAAGTGGCGCATAAACGTCGCCGACCATCTGCGGTGCAACTACGTCGCTGTAACAATACATGTGATAAAACCCAGCTCGTAAATCGCAGGGATAGTACGCATACCTTTGGTCAAATGTAAACCATTCCCCTGATTTCATACCCATCAAATATGCCAGGGGTCCTTCGAAGAATACGTGGGTTTTACCTCCCGATTGGAAATCAAATCTTTTCAGAAGACTGTCATAGACGAGGTAAATATCAGACTTTATTCTTCTAAATTGTCCGTCCATCTCGAATCTAAAGGCTGAGATGCCGTTGAAATATGATTCTCTCATCTCTTGACGATGCACCTCGCTCTCCGTGGCCGGTTCTTGAGGTTTTTCCCTCCAGTAAAAGTAGGCATCCTCCTGATAAAGGTGATAAAAGGTGTGCGGGTATGAAATCTGCGTTAAAGCTACTTCCCAGCTTCCCTCTAAATCGATATGTTGAGGCAAATCCACGCGGTAACTGGAACTTGTGAGAAGAATTATTGTTGTTATTACTATTATCGTTTCAATGCTATAGTAAGTATAGTAAGTAGATTTAGAATGTTTAATCAAAAAGAATGTATGAGTGTTTGACTCAAGTATTGTAGCTGTTATGTTCCCAGCACTGGGAGGTATCATGTTCAAGGACACGAGGAAGTCGTAGAGATAGGAGGAGAAGGAATCATGAAGTTGTTTTGATACCAATGTTGTGTGAACCAAATAAAAGAGGAGAGCGAGCAGCAGACTGACGGAGTTGAGAGAGGAAGCTTGAACTGCTCGTCGGCTCTCCCTTGCAAGGCCTCCGGTTGTCTGTGTGGTTGATCTGAGTCTAGTGAACGAACAGCGCGGGTGACCAAACATCACCCTCACAAAAATTGGTCCTTCGAGCCGGATCCCAAGACCTGGAGAGGAGCGCCGTGGGACGACCGAACGCCGAAGTCTGTGCACAGCGCGGAGTCAAAAGGACGTCCGAAGTGAAAGACCTTTCATCACGAGTTGACGGAAGGCCGGTCTTCGTCCCTCCCAGGGCGACCATCTCCAGTGACGGGAAGAAGGCACTAAAACAACTCAGAAAGAAACCATAGCGACAACGGAGTGAGTATAAGACACAAAAAGCGCTACACAGAAAATACCGCGGTATTACCTGCCTGGTCATCAGGAGAGAAGCAGAGGCAAGATACACCCGCCTCCTCGGAGGTAGAAGCTTGGTGTATACTCTCCTGATTAAAAAAGAGGGGTTATAAGGCCACGGCGGAGGGACTGAACTAGATATCCTGTATGGATTGAGGGTTGTTCAGTCGGGAGATCAGGCGTCTCCACTCAAGTACATAAAAACTGATAAATAAAGTGCAAACATGGGCAACCAACATTCCACAAAAGGTGCTGAATTCGAAAACCCAGCATCATGTAAACACATGGAAGACAAATATCCAGGTTCATGCTCATATGTTCAGCTGTGGATGACTAAGTTCGATTGGGATGGTAACTTAGACAGGCCAGGCAATATTATAAAATTAAAAGAAGTTACCATACTAACGGTACTGAAACACAGCAAGTCCTCATGTGCGTTAATGGCAAGAAATGGGGCACTGTTAGAGGAGATTGGGTCCCAGTGGATCCAGCCACTCAACAACCATGGCAGCCTGACAGCCAAGAACTAAATGACAGACTTGACAGACTGTACGAGCGCATGCGAACTACTTTTACCAGACGAGCTGACTACAGCGCCATTACGGCCACGAGACAAAAGACTGACGAAAGTTTTGAAGACTATAGCATGAGAATGAAAGATGTGTTCCGAAAAAATAGTGGAATTCCGTATGCGGAAGAACCAGAAGGTCCCTACCATCAAAATCAGAGATAAAAACCTGGGTAGAAAAACAATTAGTTGATTTCGGAACTTGTAACCTAAACCGCTATGAACAACATGCTATGCATGCTGAAAGACAATGCCAAAAAAGTAAGAACCAATCAACAGGCATGTTTTTCAATGCCAACCCTCTCCCAAGCCGAGGCCGCGGACGTGGGCGAGGCCGAGGCGGAAGGGGAGGAGGAGGCAACTCCCGTGAAAATGATCGGTGTCATTATTGTAAAAATTATGGACACTGGGAACGTGATTGCAGAAAAAAACAACGTGACCAGAGATACAATAGAGGACAGCAGCAAGGTTCTAATCCACCTCAACAATGACTAGAACCGGAAAAAGATGTCACAAAAATTAAAACAAATCAGGGCACAAAATTTGACCAATTTGAAAAAGAAGACTTAGAAGATGTTTTAGACTTAGAAACCATCTTCCTGTTTGCTGAAGGCAAACCAGAAATACAACTGACCGTGTTAGGTAATTCTTTAACATTTTTAGTAGACACGGGTGCAGGTAAATCAGTAATTAGAGATCCAATAGCCCTGACACCAACTTCTACACAGATTTTTGTGAGATCAGCAAAAGGTCTCATAACTAAAGAAAGAATGTCAGTTCCTGTAGATGTTTGTGACCCTGTAAGTGGAATCACACTTAAAGCCCCTTTCGTGATCTCCACCACATGTCCCGTAAATCTGTTAGGAAGAGATCTTATCTCTCAGCTTCAGTTGATGATTCGTACCACAGCCGAAGGAATGTGGTCTGTAGATAGAATGGTTAATCTGTGGGTAAGAGAAGCAGATGATGTCATTCTTAGGACTTGTGAATTTTTGCAGATCATGGATCTTAGATTATGCGAAAATAACTGCCCCTTTACAAGCATTGATGTATGATAATCCCTTAGCAATGACTGATGTGTTAACTTGGACCCCTGAAGCTGAAGAAGCATTTACACACACAAAGCAGGCCCTTGTAGGTGCTGGAGTGTTAAAGCTGCCAGACTATCAGAAGCCTTTTGAGCAGGTCGTAGATTGCAAAGGTAATTTTATGACTTCAGTTTTGTTGCAAAAACACGGAGATAAGAGGCAGCCAGTGGCCTATTACTCCCACAAGCTAGATTCCGTAGTTTGTGCACTCCCACCATGCGTTAAAGCAGTGGTGGCAGCATCTGAGGCAGTAAAAGCCTCCGCAGGAGTGGTGCTATATCATGAGCTAACTTTGCTAGTTCCACATGCAGTGTCAATACTGCTGCTACAAAGTAAGATAGCATTCCTGTCGCCCGCACGTCATCTTTCCTGCATGGCGGTGTTGCTGTCTCAGCCGAATCTGACGATTCGACGCTGCACGACCTTAAACCCAGCAACGCTGCTACCCACCGCAGAAGAGGGACACCAGCACAACTGCTTGGATGAGGTCTCCACCAAGGCCCTGCCGCGACCAGATCTTAGTGATGTCGCGTTGACTACAGGACAGACACTATTTGTGGATGGATCATCGAGAAAGGATGACTGTGGACGCACTAGAACTGCCTATGCAGTAGTCACAGCAACTGAGGTGGTGGAGGCGAAATCACTTCCCTCCTCCTATTCTGCTCAAGCTGCAGAACTCGTCGCACTCACACGTGCTTGTGAACTAAGCAAAGGACAAGATGTTACCATTTATACAGATAGTCAATATGCATTTTCCACGCTGTTTGTGTTTGCTCAACAATGGAATTTAAGAGGGATGAAAACGTTGACCGACAAACCGGTCATGCATGCAGAACTGTTAAAAAAAGTTATTAGCTGCAGTACAGCAGCCACGTAAAATAGCTGTATGTAAATGCACTGCACACACTAACAACACAGACGCAGTCTCACAAGGCAATGCCTTTGCTGACAGAGCCGCAAAGGCTGCAGCAAATAACAACACACTTCTTGATAATGAGGAATCATTTACCTTAGAACCTGCAGATAATGATATTCTAAAAGAAATGCAACAAAGTGCTCCAGAAAAAGAAAAGGCCACGTGGAAGAAGCGAGGAGCCAAACTGGATGACAAAGGACTGTTAACCATAGGAAACAAACCAATCCTTCCCCGGAATATGCATAAATGGGCAGCATTAGTGAGCCATGGGCCATGCCATGTCTCAACAGGAGGGATGGTACAGATGGTTAATGAACATTATTACACTATAGGATTTCATACCTACTCAAAAAATTTTGTTCACAATGTGCTATTTGTGTAAAACACAGCCCACAGGGAGCCCTTAAGGCCCCTGCAGGCACTACACCATTGCCAAATCATCCATTTCACGCAGTTTTTCTAGATTTTATTCAGCTAACACCATGTGAAGGTAAACAATATTGTCTAGTAGTGTTAGATGGATTTACTAGGTGGGTAGAAATTTTCCCCACAGCAAAAGCAGATGCACTGACAGTGGCAAAAGTTTTATGTAGAGAGATCATTCCTAGGTTTGGCATCCCGAAGGTCATCTGGAGCGACAATGGAAGCCATTTTGTAAATGAGATAGTGAAAACTGTAGGAGTAACTTTGGACATTGATTTGAAGAATCACTGCGCATACCACCCTCAGAGCGCAGGGTTGGTTGAAAGAGTCAACGGTACTATTAAGAACAGACTGAAGAAGTGTATGGACGAGACAGGAAAGAACTGGATGTTTTGTCTTGACCTGGTGAAATTATGGATGCACATAACACCACACAAGAAAACAGGCATCACACCTTTTGAAGCATTATATGGGTGGCCTTATTGCCTACCATACTTTGCAACAACAAATGAGCTAAAACATGTTGAGGAAACAATAGCAGATTATCTGAAAAAAGTGTTACTTAACCGATGTGTGAATACAGTAAATGTTCTGCCTAGTCCTGTGTCTTCCACAGATTCCACCCCCCAGGAACCCATTCGACCGGGCGACTACGTGTGGGTGAAGAAGTTTGTGCGGAAGAGGTGGAACACGCCTAGATGGGAAGGTCCTTATCAAGTACAGCTGACCACAAAGACTGCAGTTCGAGTGGACGGGAAACTGTCGTGGATACACCTTTCACATTGTAAAAAACAGAAAATTCTTCCAGGTGAAGGCGAGGGAGCAGTGGCGGACTCTCCGTAAACGGCTGACGGCCTGTATAGGTCCAGCAACGGCTGAACCCCGTCGGAACCTGTGAAGAGGATCTAAAAGGAAATGAAGTTGTTCTTCCTAATTGTGGTGAGTGCTGTGACGGCGGGACTCGTGAGTTTTGGTCTTTGGAACTTCCGACAGGAGGGAGGTAATCAGGGACAGAAAGATGCTCTGAGACAGGATGAGAGCTACGCGCGCGCTAAACGCACCGTAGTTAGCCATTTAGAACATTCGTGGTTAGAACAAAATCCAGAGTCCTCACACACTTACAGTTTGAATACATGGTGGCGCTATGCTACTTTCACAGCTTGGACACAGAATCATTCAACACAGAGGTGTCCAGAAGGTTATAACTGTACATGTAACTATCCCGCTTTCGCGCCAGGAGACAAAGGCACGCAATTAGTGAATAAGGGATGGTGGTTATGTGGACACAATGCGTATGCAGACCTACCAGCAAACTGGTCAGGAGTGTGTGCTCCAGTACATCTCAAGGATCACACAGTCATAATTTATGCTGCTAATGCTAGATCTGCACCACAGTTGCGTTCCAGGAGAGATTTGAATGACGAGTTCAAACCACATGACTCAGTGTGGGGCACAGATGTACCACGAGAGTTTAAGCATTGGCCAACCGGAAATAAAGTGATCATGACACTCTTTCCGTGGCTAGGAATAGGAAAGAACATATTGAGATTGGAAACAGTTGATTACAGGTTGAAAGTATTTACTAATTTGACAAAAGTTGCTCTCACAGGAGTCAAGGAAGAAATGACAGCGCTAAGACTGATGACCATGCAGAATAGGATGGCCTTAGATCTCATAACGGCCCCCCAGGGAGGAGTTTGTGCAATGGTAGGAGATTACTGTTGTACGTTCATCCCAGAGAATGATGCGGACGGTCATTTGATAGATAGCGCATTGAAAAATTTAACTAAACTACAGAGAGCTATGATTGATGATGGTAGTCCCCCACCAGACTGGCTTACAGGAATGTTGTCAAGGTGGAGGGAACTGTTGTTCAAGATAGGAATGATGATAGGGATAGTGCTGCTAGTATTAGCCATACTAGCTTGCTGTGTAGTACCTCTTGTTCGGGGTTGCATTGGCCGACTCGTGGGATCAGCTGTTACTAGTACTTTGCTGCAGGTGGAAGAACGATCTCTACTGGACAACGATGAAGAGGAATCAGAAGAAGAATGGACAAATGTGATGCAAGATGTAAATGAAATGTTTGAGATGTCTTAAGCTGTACCCATGTTGAACTCTGAGTGTAAGAAATGTGTTTCTAGGAAAATGACGTAATGCATTTAAATTTCATGAAATGAAATGATGTAATACTGACAATGAGAATCTAGACGCATTTAACGATAAACAGGAGGGAAATGTGAGAAGAATTATTGTTGTTATTACTATTATCGTTTCAATGCTATAGTAAGTATAGTAAGTAGATTTAGAATGTTTAATCAAAAAGAATGTATGAGTGTTTGACTCAAGTATTGTAGCTGTTATGTTCCCAGCACTGGGAGGTATCATGTTCAAGGACACGAGGAAGTCGTAGAGATAGGAGGAGAAGGAATCATGAAGTTGTTTTGATACCAATGTTGTGTGAACCAAATAAAAGAGGAGAGCGAGCAGCAGACTGACGGAGTTGAGAGAGGAAGCTTGAACTGCTCGTCGGCTCTCCCTTGCAAGGCCTCCGGTTGTCTGTGTGGTTGATCTGAGTCTAGTGAACGAACAGCGCGGGTGACCAAACATCACCCTCACAAACTCGTGTTTTCTTTAAAAACATCGACGCTGGCGTTGGAGGGTAGGGTAATAAAAAAACCCTCGTCCTTCGGACCGTACATGATGAAATGATATCCGTTGCGATCGCGAGTTGATTTTTATACGTTCTTTAAATCTGCGGCTTTGATCCAGCTGTTGAATTTCTCCGGCCAGTTTTTCCAACTTACAAAGACTTGCTTTTCACCCCTGACGACGCGATGCTTCAGAATCTTTTCTACGTGGAAAAGTCTGTCTTCCCCCATCGTTACCTTTTGTAGCTCTGGCTCATAAAATGACCCTTGGATGGGTTCTCCATCGTAATCTTTTAACTTGTACACTGGAGGGTCGCGAGGGATGCGTTCAGATACCGTAAACACCTCGTTCGTAAAACTCTGTTCATATTTTTTATCAAACACTCCTCTCAGTTTTGAAATTCTAACTAGGTCCCCCTTCTTGAAATTCATCTTGGTTTCAACCTTCCGTCGGTTTTCAGATTTACCGTACAAGTTTTGAAACACTTTAAAAGTGTTCTCCGAGGTTACCTCAGCGGGTTTCATCTTGATACTGCTGTGATAACTGTGATTATAGCTTTTCACCAAGTCTTGTAAGACGTCGGTGTATCGCAGAGTGTTGTTTGCTGTAAAATATCTCCACATTCTACCTTTTAATGTACGATTAAATCTTTCAATCACAGAGGCCTTAAGGTGGCTGGCGGTGGAAAAATGAACGATATTGTGTTTTCTCATCAAAGCTTCAAAACTCTTGTTAAAAAATTCTTTCCCCGCATCAGTTTGTATTTTTTCAGGCGTCTGACTTGACTCAAAAATGGATTCAAACGCCTTTACCACCTCAGCCGCTGATTTTCTCTTCAGAGCCCTGACGTAAGCTTTTTTGGAAAATATGTCTATGACCGTTAATAAATAATTATATCCGTCATTATGCTCCGACAGGGCTTGCATATCGCACAGGTCCGCTTGAAATTGGTTTAAAGGGCGGGGGGCGAAAACC
Organism: Takifugu flavidus; assembly: GCF_003711565.1. Taxonomy (NCBI): domain Eukaryota; kingdom Metazoa; phylum Chordata; class Actinopteri; order Tetraodontiformes; family Tetraodontidae; genus Takifugu; species Takifugu flavidus. Next base: position 8,139,260 of record NC_079541.1, on the reverse strand, counting down.
CTGTTTCTTGGAAAATGTATCCTGGCCGGTTTGTGTAGAGTGTAAGCGTCCTGTCCCTGTAGAAATGTTTTAACATTTTCTCGAGGAACCGTCTTTCCCATTTCTTCTTGCACCCCCTTATGGAGCCGCTCTACACCACCGAGGCTACCGGGATGCGCGGGATCATAGTACACTTTTTCCATGAAGCGTGTCTCAGACATGTTGAAAACAGAATGAGAAGGGATGCTCGTTTGAGAGGTATTTATTTTTTTATTAGCTGTTAAGAAATCTTTAGCATACACATTTTGTGAGTAACATGAGTAAATACATTTTGTGAGTAACATGAGCAAATACATTTGTAACATTTGTAATGTGAAAGTACAGATAGTCAAAAACTAGTCCAAGACCAATGCGTTATCATCAATAGAGTTTGAGTTAAGACTTTATGATCTAGACTGAGGCAGATATCATCGTGTAATTTTCCAAGTTCTTCCAAGATGCTTACAGAATGGTTGTTTTGCACAAGTCTGCTGGTCACATCAATGAGCAAAGCATAAAAGGCTATCATATGACATGGTTTTACAACATCGTTGGACAGTTCTTTAAAAATTACTTTAAAACAATCCGACAATCCAGATTTGCTCATAAGCATCGTGTCATTTACCATCTCTTCCCAAAGTGCGGGTCCTGCACACGTTCTGGTTTTTTCCAGCAAGATGTTTTTGTTTGAAGCCGTTTTGTTCTCAATAGCCTGGTACAAGATGTTTATTATCTGACCCTTGATCAATTGGATCTTGACACCTTCTACATCGTTTACAACTTTTCCCCAGAAGCTCCCCATTTTATATCTGAAAATGGTGTTTTCAGATATAAGTGTTTTCAGTCCAGTACTGAGTCACCGTGTCCAGATGTTCCTGTTTAATCTCGCTGTCGTTGTCGGCGATACTCTCGTACATTTGTTGGATGGGAGTGTAGATTAATTCGCTGGATTTCAGCTCGAACAAAAGGGTCTCTGCGGCGATCTTGACTTTCACGTAGTCAGCGTTGACACCGCACGCTTTCAGGAAATTTTGAATAGCAGGAATGAACTTGGGTGTGTAGAGTCTTTTCATCAACATGTAAAAGTTGTTGCGGTAGAAACCCGGTTCGATCACATCCAAACACTGGTGTTGGCGCTGGCTGGGGTGGTCGATCCGACATCCGTTGCAAACCTCACCCTTGTACAGGTCCAGGACGACGCTAAGTAGATGAAGAACGCCTTTTTTTACCAGACCAAAGAATTCAGATGCCCAGCCGTCAAGCTGGTCAGCACCGTTACATACACCCCCGGGGAGATCCGATGCGTCGTCGGGCAAAGGCAGATCAGGGGTTGTTGAGCGTGAAAGACTCTCCACACCGCTCACAGAGATTGGAGAACCTGGACATGAAGAAGCCGGAGACGGCGCAGGATCTCTGCCTTGGAGAAGAGACTCGGACAGCTCTGGAAGTGATGCTGAGTCTCTGACGGGTGGTGTCAGTGAGGGTGAGTGAGGACTGGACACCCCAGGATCTGATGCCGAGCGTCCGAGGGGTGGGGTTGGTGGAGGGCTTAGCCAAGGAGTGAGAGACTCCTTAGAATCCGTGGGATCCAAGCGTTGGATGAGTGAGTCAAAGTCCAGCCTGCGAGGCCGAAGCCGACGTTGAGGGCGTTCCGCTTGTGTCTCATCCTCATCCCACAGATAGGAATTGCTCGGAGTGTCAGATCCGCTCTTGACGCTTCTGTTGGTAGACATGCTCTCCTTAGTGTTTCACTCCGGTAGTGGGTAACGTATGGTTCAGACGAACGTCTTTTATACATTTGAGATATGGGTGTGGGCTTACACGAGGGAGGACTCTTTTTTTCGTCACCACAGTGTTGTTCCAAAGACGACAATGGTGAAAAAATTTTGTGATTTTATCATCCATTTCATGCATCTTTTCGATCCATGCTGCAAGAGGTAGAGTCAACACGTTGCTGAAAACCCCACAGTCTGAGCTAAAAAGATCCAAGACAAAATACTGTCTCGGTTTCCCTGACATCTCTTCCATCTGCATCTTGTAGCTAGCACGATAGAACCATCTTCCCGTACCCGAGGTTTTCGTCAACCAAATGCTCACAAATGTTTGTTCTGTGGAAGGTTTCTGTTCTGTGTTGTTTCTTTCTTCACAGCCTTCTTCAGTCACACACACCATTCTCGGTTTGATCAGTTTCAACACACCCCAGTCATTGGAAGACATCGTAGCCGACAACATAGGGCCCTCACTGGAAGATTCTTCCCGCTGATAGAGAATCAGCTCCCCCGTCTTGTAACGGAACACATACCCAAAACTCCCTGTTTGACTATAAGGCTCCAAAGACCATTCTTGCTGCAAAGGCTCAGAAGGTGACGCCTGAGAACGCTGTACAAACACCGTGGATTTTTCAACTACTTTTCCACACAATTCTCTTATAACGGTCACAGCCGTCTCACCAATCACGGATGTAGAACTACTCATGTTATCCACAGATGGCTATGCCAGGACTATGGCAAAACTGTTTTGTAACTGTTTTGTAACTGTTGCCCTTATTTAAGAAAGGCGGGCAAGGTACGGAAGGGGGGGGGGGGGGGGGATCCACCCTCCTCCCTTTTTAACTGTTTCCCTTTTTAAAAAAAGGCGGGAAAGGGAGAAAGGCGGGAAAGGGAGGTGGGGGGGGGGGAACAGATGTGGGCGGGTTCAGGGAAAGGTCAACCTGTCACTTTGACAAGAAGTACCCCATTTCTTCTCTCTTTCATGCTCTCCTTGACCTTTTTTTGTCTGCAAGTGGATACACAACCACTTTTTCATGTGATCTCCATGAAGCAGCCAGATTATTTTTGCAAGAAGAAACCTCTTGGCAGAGGAACAACCTGGCTGGAACTTTCTCGCCTGGAAAACAAGAATTAATAGCTAAGGGCTTAAGCTTTTGTATAAAAGCATTAAACCCTTTTTCATTTCTTAATAATGGTGTTTGATTTTGATCTCAGACTGTAGTTCTTTTTACCTTTTGTATTTATCTACTTTTAATGTCACTCTGTGTTTCCCTGACAGGGGCCTCAACACCAGATGGTAACCAGGGGTTTTCTTGGTTTCACCAGTGCAGCCCATGGCAAGGCCTCTTTAGCAGTGGCCCAATGGATTTCCAGTGTGTGCCCCTTCACAAGGCTTCCCGCACATGGTCCCTCTGTGCGCCTCCACGTTTGTTTTGTCAGGGAGGTTTTTAGTCTTTGATTTGATGTTTTTGACTCTTGTGAAGCACTTTGTTTTACATTTCACACACAAAGGCAGCTACATACATCAATAAATCAAGTCAAAGCCATACTGGAGTAAATGGATTATGATGAAGTCCATCTAATAAAAACTTAAAAACTCTCTGCAGAGGTTTGAAATTCTTCATCCATCCATCTTAGTTTGTTATTGCGGAGAAATGATGGAGTCCAATGTTGGACTTCAGGCAGAAACCTTTTGAGAGACGCATCAAAAAGTTCATGATGAAGAAGGCCAGACAGCATCTCAACCAACAATAAGCTCCTATTCAAGGTGCTCACGAACAGAAGCATCACAGGCTAGATGGAAAACTACTTCTTTAAGGACTTCTTGGCCCATTAAAAAAGGTGTTTTACTCAGCAGAGCAGACCTTCAGAACCACAACCTGCAGGACATCCTCAACAGATTCTCAAACAGGCTTGTCCGCCGGTCACTCTCTCTTCTCCCTTCAGGCTGATGCTGCCTGGGAATTGTTTTTACCCACAAGCCATCTTTCCGCTCATCTCTGAGCCCTAAACTGGACTATTTATGCACCACGAACAACAACTGCATGTGACAAATAAAGCTTATCTTTATCTACAAGAGCCAGTAGCTTGTATGGACAGCTGATAGTTAAAGATCAGATAGAATTGAGCCGAGCTGCTTCTGAGGGGTCATCTGGCCACCAGCCGGAGTCTCTGCAGACTGGGGTCATCATCCCACATCCCGAGGCAGCATCCTGACTGCTGTTACTGGGTGGTGTCTACTACACCACAGGAGCCAAAATAAAGAGGCCCCTCTGACAGTCTGGCACTTAACAGCTGAGCGAATGAAGGACGGTGGCATCTATGTGGAAATCATTATCGGGTTACTGGAAGGTTAGTGGACTGGAACTGCTGGATCAATGGGTCTATAAAACAGTTTCTGAAATATTAATCTGGATTAGGGCTCTAATCTGAGAAGATTTTCTGTCCATCTGTTTTTACCGAGGAAACTGGGGAGTCAGGTGGAAGCCCTTGTCTCGAGAAAGTAATTTAGAAAACGGGTCTGTGATGCTGCAAGTCAGAGACAAAGTTGTACAGTCTAAAAATGAAATGACAAATAAATATTTTAAGTAAGGATTATTTCCTTCATTGACCGACCAATACGTTTCATCAATATATTTCCTGGACATTTTGGCTTCGGCATCTCAAGCAAAGAGCCTTTAGGATATTCCCAGTTTTGGTTTAAAGCTTGTTTCTCTGGTTTTTATGATGAAACTGTTGTGATTAATATGAAAAAAGGCCTAAAATGGAATAAATATTATTTATATTTTAATATTACATTCATAACATTTATATATATATTTATTAAAAGTATTTATTACAATTAAATTTTTACATTTTATTTCCTTTGGTTCAGTTAGCTGAGTTCTTCGATCTTGAGTGGAATTGAGAGAAATGAATCATATTTATCATTAATATTTTTATTAAACTATCCATGTTACTGTTTACAGTTATTACTTAAATGAAGGAGCTTTCCCGCTTTATAATGTAAATATTACACAAGGTTAAACTTAAAAATTCATTATATTCACCCGGACACTGTCCCGGCCCTGGTGGTGGTTTGGTACAAGTACAAGTCAGTGGACTTCCTCAGGCTCCCAAGCCTTTTTCTCCCATAACACGAGTCAGATGAGACAGATAAATACAAACTGTGACCTCTGACCTTAACCCTCTCATTAGCCACCTTTTCACCAAATGGGGCAACAGTTCACTCTGAGTCCATCAGGGCTGTTAAACTAAATTAAATGAAAACATCCCATGAAATTAACCTATAAAAACCTATACATTTAATATTACCGCATCAATTTTCAAGGGACTGATGTATCTAGTGCTAAAAAGAGCAACTGAGCTGAGTGTGTCAGCTCTGAATGAGGTCCCAGGGAATGGAAGGTCCAAACAGGTTTGAGTTTATGGCCTGGTCACTAACTTCAGACACAGCCGGTGATGAAGAGTCTTTGTTACACTGCTGATAGTTGGCTTGTTTATACATGTTTCCATGGACCGATGAGAGAGCTGAGGAGAGAGGGACAAAGCAAAGACAGATGATTTAGATGTGGGATCTTTTCCATAAAAAGCCTGAATCCTCCTGATTTGTCACAGTTTGTTAAATCGCATTTAAATCTCACTGGACTCACTGGTGTGTTTGCTGGCAGCTTTTGGCTGCTTAAGGGCGTCTCGTATTCTCTTGTCGAGTCGCTGACATCTGGACATGAAGAAGAGAACCAAACACAGCTGAAGGCCAAAGGTCAACACGCCCAGCACCACTATGATGTTAACTGTTAAAGGTACGGAGGACAGCGCGCTGTTCAAAAACCTTTTTGCGGACACAGATCATCCTTGAAACAATGTTCGTCAATCAAAATGGAGACTTTTTCATTGGTTCCCACCTGATGTTTGCTGTGCTGTCGAATCCCAGTGGGTGACTTCAGGCTCAGTCAGTCCCCGAGTCAGGTTTTCATTCTGGAAGTGTTCCATCGTTCAGGATCTTCCTGCAGCTGAAATACAGGAATAAAAACTCAACACCATCGTGCACTAATTCTGATCTCAGGAGAAGGTTGTCCTGACAATGTAAAATCATTAGATATTTCTATTTTCCCTTGGCGATTACCACTTCATCTGTCCTCGTGTCGGTCTCCTTTCATTTCTTTGCCGCTCTGTCCAGCACAGTGACGACCCCCACCCCCATACCCCCCAGCAAAGGGTTAAGAAAAACAAATACACATTAACTGATATGCACGTACTCCAACAAACAGTGGGTTTCAAACAAAGACAGTTTACTTTTAAACCGGGAGGTTCGGTACATGAAAGTTAGTCCATACAGGCAAACCAATCCAAAGGGCGGGGGTGAAGGATTTTGACAGCAAACGCAGATAATTAAAAAAAGAAACGCAAAAACAGATGGTGAGGAGCAGACAAACAGAGAGAAACTCGCACTCAAGGCACATGAGAGGGGAATGACAATAACACAAAGGTGAAGCTAGAGTGGGCCGGGCAGACAATCAAAACTGGAAGGCGTATGTTCAGGCTACCAATGATGTTCTCACCCAGTATAACCTGCAGGGGATCACATCTGTTCTAGGATGAGCTTGACTGATGTGGGTTTGATGTGTAACTGGGCTTCAGTTTGAACTCCCCTCTGTCAGCCTGTCTAAACATTAGAAGACAGACGCAAGTGCTCACGTTTGCCCCACACAGACGGCAATTTAGATCTATTTTTCTATGCCGAAATGAATTGGAAATCCTTCCATCACTTGGGGTGATCAGAAAATCACGGTTGTTAGTGCACTTTTGTCACGCTTTGGGGAACTTGTGCTCAAACTTTTGTTTGTTCTTTTTATGTCGTCTGAGAAGGAAGGAGGGAGCCCCACCAGAACAGACAGGTAAAATCTACAACGCAGATCTGCAACATAAACCTCAAAGTCCTGCGAAATAGTCAGAACATTCTAGGAACCAAAAAGCACCCCTCCATACATCCTGCAACAGCAGGAACGTTTCATGATAAAGAAAACAGATTTGGTTTTTCCCCTGAATTTGAATTCCGATCCTGCTCAATTCATCTCGTAATCTGTTGATTACTGTTAAACGTCTGGTGCTTAGATCGCCTTTAATTACATTTTTGAGCATCGCAAAACAAACAAATAAAAAAGAAACAACAAAAATACAGCTGAAACCCTTCTGTCAATAATTCAAGTAGTAATTTGCATCACAGCATTGATGTCCAGTAATTGATCTACTCATGAGCTACACAAGTTAAGTTAGCGTGTAAAAATGAACTGTTGCTGATAGGATGAATGAAAAGCTGAGTCAGTCCTTTATCTTATCAACAATTTGTAAATCAGTGACAAGGTACTCATAAAGTTACACAAAAGCAGAATAAAACTAAAGTTTAATGCAGCATATTCAAACTCTAAAAGTCATTTAAATCCATGAGGAAAGTGTCTGGGATGAAAAGCTACAAATTAAAATTACAATACAAAACAAGGACAAAAAAAGATGCTTTAGTAATATTGAATGTGCATAAGTGCTGAAATCAGACTTTAAAAAGCTGGTGTGCGGTTATTATATAATTACACACAGATTGTGCCAGACTGTTACTTCAAAAGTTCCAGCTTACAAATGTTGTTCAAAGTAAAAGAACCAAAACAACTGTGTCTGACTGACCTGTCATTGGCTAAATTCTGGTCTTGGAATTCGCTGTCGCTGTTCCTGTCGGAGCAGACGCGTGTAGGAATTCAGCTGCAGCAGAGAATCGGCCCAGATCTCCTCAGAAGTGCTCCCCCATGCTGGCTTCAAGTTAGAATCTCAGCAGCAGACAGCAAAAGCTTTCACGTGGACAAGCAGGTTCCTACGCTCTGGTTCATATGTTGTCAGCAGAGCTTTGTTGAGCATTTGCAATACGTAAACTATGCGAGGACTTTGTTCCTCTGCTCATGTCTGGTCACTGAGCAGGAGAATGTTATGAAAACCCTCATTGTCAGGACCTGATCAATCTGATTATTTCAATACTAGTTCATTACCTCAGCCAGTTCTCTAATCAGAGAGTTGTTTTAATAATGCTGACTCATCATTTCAACATGTAGGCTCTTCCTAAAATGTCAGGTTTTGAAGAATCATCCACAATTTTTAACTTATTTATTATATAACTATATAACTTCTCTCAGTGTGGAAATCTGTTGTAGGTAGTAGTTATTTAAGTCAGGTTGATGCCAGACATTAAGATTCACCCTGAACAGAGACGTTAGAAACAACTTCTAATTTTGGGGAAATTATGAAGTCAGTTTGATGAAGTGACCATTTCCTTCATTAAAAAACAGCCCTACAATCTAGCCCCAGGGTGAGCTAACGAGTCAATCAATCAATCAATCAATCAATCAATCAATCAATCAATCAATCTTTATTTATATAGCATCTTTTACAATCAAAATTGTTTCAAGGCGCTTTCCAGAATCCCAGGGCCTGACCCCAGACAAGCAACAGTGGCAAGGAAAAACTCCCCTTTAACAGGAAGAAACCTTGAGCAGGACCAGGCTCATGTAGGGGGACCCTCCTGCTGATGGGGGGCTGGGTAGAGAGAGAGGAGAGGAGAGGAGAGGAGAGGAGAGGAGAGGAGAGGAGAGGAGAGGAGAGGAGAGGAGGAGAGGAGAGGGAGATGAGAGGAGAGGAGAGGAGAGGAGAGGAGAGGAGAGGAGAGGAGAGGAGGAGAGGAGAGGGAAAGGAGAGGAGAAGGCGGGGGAAGAGGAGAGGAGAGGAGAGGAGAAGGCGGGGGAAGAGGAGAGGAGAGGAGAGGAGAGGAGAGGAGAGGAGAGGAGAGGAGAGGAGAGGAGGGGAGAGGAGAGGAGAGGAGGGGAGAGGAGGACCCAGTGTGGTGACAGAGGCCTGTCTGTCACAGCTGCGGGCAATCTCGCCCGTGAGTCGCTTCACCCCGCGCACCTGTTGCGCATCAGGACACTAATTAGCCCCCTTTCTTAATCCCCGGAGGCACACCTGCTCTCTGCCAGATCGTTATTCGTTCCCGATGACTTTCCAGCGTATTCCTGTTTGCCTGCCTGCCTGGTTCCGACCTTGCCTGTTCCTGACTGTTCTATCCTGCTCTCTCCCCAGTGAATCCTGTCTGTTGTCTGTTTCTGACGATAAAGTGGTGTTCAGCCAAACTCTGGTGTCGCATTTGGGTTCTCGTCTGGTCCGTGATCATGTTTCCGGACCCCGGCAGGCTTGGCCTATAGCAGCATAGCTAAGATGTGACCTAATGATTAGACGATCCCCAAAGTATGATAATTTGTCTGTCTATTATAGTAACTGGAACTACAGAATTAGTGACAATAAGCTTTTTCAAAGAGGTAGGTTTTAAGTCTGATCTTAAAAGTAGCGATGGAGTCAGCCTCCCGTACCTGGACAGGGAGCTGGTTCCACAGCAGGGGGGCCTGGTAGCTAAATGCTCGGCCCCCCATTCTACCCCTAGAGACTCTGGGAACCACTCTGCACAACTCGCAGTCCACACTGAGCTCCAAAATATTACATGTCGTGTTTATGTGAACTAATGGCAGTCCAATTTTATTTATGCAGCACTACAAAAACCAAAAAGTGCTTCCCAGAAGACAACTTGAACAGACGAAACATCCATTTAATAAGGGGTGAAGTGTGCTAAACACCACGGGTCATGACAGGAACAATAAAACAGGTGAAATGAAAAGGGCTAAGAGGAAAAGAAAGAAAAATCTTACACTAAAAGACAGAAATGAAAGTCAGATGCGGTGGTGGCGATATTGAGGTGTAACCACAATCTGGGAGTAGCGACAGCAGAAGAACGGTCACAGTTTACATAGAGACCTTGGGACATCTAACAGAAGTTGGCCAGACGAATGCAGGGTCCTGCTTTGGTCAGGGATAGTTAAAATCTCACATAAATAGAGAGGAGCCAGTCTGGGCTTTAAAAACAACCAGGAGTTTTAAATAATTATAACATGAAGTGGAAGCCAATGGAGTGATGACAACACAGGTGTTATGTGCTCTTGCAGCGTTCTGCACGAGTTGTAGACGAGAGGGCCGACAGGCTGAGGCCGGCGTACAGAGCATTGCCGTGGCCCAACCATTAACTCATGAAATGTCATGGTCAAGGTTTTAAAAAAGCTTGAATCTGGTGAGTAAACAAAGCTGGTAGAAGCTCATTTTGAACATAGAGCTTAATTTTAAACAGCCACTACTTTATGTCACTGATACACTCAGTTAATGTGCTAACATCTGTCCTTCTGTTGGGTTTAATGGGCAAATAAATCTGGAGATCATTAGCCTATGAATGGAAATACAAATTAGGTTTAGTGATAACTGAACCCAGGGGAAGCAGGTACAATAGAAATAAGATAGGGCCCAGGATGGAACCCTGTGGCACCCCACAAAAGAAGGATGCAGGTGCATGGCTCAGCACCTGCATCCTTATCAGTAAGGTATGAGCTAAACCACTGAAGTTCAGTGGTGGACTGCGTGGTCAACTGTGTCAAATACTGTGAGATTCAACACAACCAAGGTGGGGTTCCCAGCATCGCCAGGCAAGGCAATGTCATTTTGCTCCTTTAAGTAAGCTGACTCATGCAACTATTCCAAAAAAAAGAACCTGGTGCTTGTTCAGGTGCTGGTGCTAGAACCAGTTCTTGACCAAGAGGTGAGCGGAGCAAAGTCAGACCCATGTCAATATGGGACTTGTTAGCCATGATCACGTGGCTGGATGTGGGCTGCAGCCTGCAGGTTGTAGTTTTTAAAATGGCGGTTCACAGCTTTTGCTGTTGATGTTTTTGGTCTGTGTTCTCACAGCGTGATGGGTTCTTAGCTCTGGCCCCCTAAGTTGGTGATTACCTGGAACCTGTTTGGAACCAGTTTGGAACTGGTTTTTACTTAGGTGATGAAAAACACACATAAAAAAAGTCAGGGACTGGCTCCGAATCAGCCCTGGAACCGCTTTGTTGGAAAAGTCACATCAGTGCTGTGTCGGGACCAAAAGCCAGACTGGAAAATGTTGAAAACACAGTTTGTCTCTGTAAAAACTTTTCAAGCAAATTTGAAAGAAAAGGCAAATGGCAGACAGACAACACAGAGGGGTCAAGAAGAAGGTTTTTAAAGAGGGCCTAACACAGCATGTTTGAGGGTAGATGAAATAGACCCAGAGGGGAGACAGGAGTTGATAAAAACAAGCAGACTTGACCCAACCGAGTCAAGAACCTCCTTTAGAAACATGGCTGGAATGATCACTCTGCTGAAAGACAGCCGATCGTGCAGGAGGTACAGACATATACTCAGGAGAAATTACTTTATTACACATTCTGCCTAACAGTTTCTACCCTGTTAGTAAAAAAGAAGCACTTGTTGCAGGTTGTGGCAGAAGCATCAAACAGGACACTGGGCAAGGATTAATAACAGTCGATGGCACTAAACTCTTGGGTGATTAAAGCTATATTGGCTACGATAGAGGACAAATACTTGGACTTTAGAGCTCTCAAGTCATGATGACATGTAAAATGAATTTTTATAAAAGGTTTTGGCCTTTAACAGGCAAGTCATATAGATAATATTACTTGGTTTGTCGACTTTGCAGTTGTTCAACAGCAAAGTCCTGCACATAGCAGTGTTTCTCTAGAATCAGCTGGATATTTAGTATTATTCCCCATGGAGTCACTTGCTGGAGGTTTTTGCGGTTTTTTTTAAGTTATCTCGATAATTAAGGAGGGAAATACTCTGGAAAAACTCGGGGAAAAATTCTCAGAAAAACAGGGAGAAAAGTATTTACATTTTGCTCTTCAGAAATTTAGCGGAGTGAGAACGGTTTTAATGTACAACGGAAAATTAAACAGAGTGAGACATCATCTCCTTTCCCTCTATCTTCTGCGCAGACGCAGTGTGACTCCGTCGGCGGAAACAGTTTTACGTTGAGTTCACCGCCCCGGAAACAGCTTTTCGCGGAAAAATTGAGTGCTGCAAATACTTATACGCGGAGACTTCAAAAACAAGGGGTGAGGGTTTTTCTTTTGTGATCACGGTCACCTCATATGGGTTAACCTGAAGCTTGTTTTGCTGGTTAGCTTTAAAAACGCGTTAGTTCGCAGCTGATGTTAGCCTAGCTAACTGCAGCAGACCGAATGTCTAAGTGCTAACACGGATTTGATGCTCCTTTTTGAATTGGTTACTAATGTTATTCATTCATAATAAAATGTGGCATTAAAAATACACTTATTAGTGTAGTCGTTTAATTATGTACTTTAGTAGTTTGTAAGGTTTTTTGTGGTATGTAAGGTTTTCTTATACTGTAACAGAACATTTTACTGTAAATTCTTATGTTCATCTCCAGTGTGGATGAAATTATTATAGAATATTGTATGCTGACGCTTTTAAAGGATCGAAGTCTTTGAATATTTAAACCGTTTTAAAATGTTATTTTTGTTTAAATGTTTTCATTCATTTCGATTTCCAAATATTAAGTCAGCATAACCATGGATGTATAATAGAAGATAAACAAACCTGAATATGTCTTCAAATATTTTCCAAAACCTAATTATTTCTTGTCAGAAAACATTAACATTCTATTCCTGTATTCTTTGCAGTCATGGGGACCAGGTCAGTCCTGGTCCCAGCTAACACCTGTGTGTCCTGCACATGTTCTGTACAGTTATGCCATCCAACGTGGAGATCAAAGCCAGAGTGAGCGACCAGGTCCAGTTTGCTGAGAAGGCTGCACAGCTCAGCCAATCAGAGGGCACCATCATCAGACAGCGGGACACCTTCTTCAACTGCAGCCAGGGACGACTAAAGCTGCGGGACTTCATGGTACATACTTTTGGATGTTTCCGAAACCACACACTCGTTCCCTGTTCACTACTCACTACATGGGGGGCATGGATTGAGTGAACTACGTAGCGCACTCAATTTAAAGTTAGTATTCGGACAACAGTGTCATTTACGGCGCACGTAAAGTGATGTCATGGTGTCGCATAATAATTACGAACCGGTCGCTGGGAAAAGTGGCCAGGTCCATTTAATTATTTTAACCCATCAGAAATACATTCAGCGGTCATTTGATGAAAATGCAATATTTTACCCTATAATTAACTTTATATAATAAAATGAAAATGCCAATAATAATACAATAATAATTACTTATTACCTAAAATAATTAGTGTCCCTTGACATTTTCAAGCCAAGACCTGATGGTACATTCTCATGTCCTATTCCGCTGGAGTGAAAACATTTAATAAAGCAAATTTTTCATCAAAAAATGGCTCCAGAGCTACTTTTCATTTTTGTAAATATTTTACTGAGATTCTGTCGCCTGGTGAGGAACAGACGATTCCAAAGAACAATTTTACGTGAGGGGCAGGGGATCAGTGAAGATTGATTGATTTTTATTTTTTTTACACATTTATGTTGTAATATTTTAAGATGATCATATTGGACCCCTACTGAAAAAATATTCTTATTTCCAAATATTTCATATATCAAACCGCACAGTAGAAATTACGTTAAAAAATGTATCCTGTCGGTATCACGTGATACCGTAAAGGCTGATGGGATACATTTTCCGTGTTAGGGTGCTCGCTTGTACACTACTTTTCGCAGTGCATTGTGGGATACATTGAGTGCACTACATAGGGTACAGCGATGCTCACTAACATTTCGGACACTATTTCAAAATGGCGTCCACACTATTGAGTGCACTATGTAGGGTACAGGGGGTGGTTTCGGAAACAGCCTTTGTGTGTGCGTGTGTCCACGTCCGTACTCTGTATTAGTGTTCCAGCCTTTGGCTCCTCCTGGTGGCCACTATGAGAACAACACCCATCGCTTCGTTCCTCTTATTTACCCCAGAATAAAAATATCTATCTGTTAGAACGACTCAGGTCAGCTGATCTTCTACGAGCGTCCCGACACTGACGGACCAAAGCTGTCCCGTTACTCCATCAGCCCTACCAGCGACCCATCAGGCCTGCGCGTAAGAAACCATCTGTGTACTTCTGCAGAAATATGCTCATGTTCGTCCAGGTTAATGACTGTGTGCGCACGTGCGCACGTGCATGCCCTCAGACCGTCTTGTCTGATGCTCTTGGAGTTAAAGGTGAGGTGAGGAAGGAGCGACGGTTATTTCTGTTTGGTCAGACCCGAATTCACCTGGACACAGTCGAGGGACTGGGAACCTTCATGGAACTGGAGGTAACTGACATAAACATTCACACACACACACACACAGACACACACAGACAACTGGAAGTGCCTTCTTTTTTTAACCTGATTGGTTGTTTGTTCAGGTGGTCATGCGTCCTGATCAGACTGTCGAAGATGGGCAGCGGGTACGTTTCTGTGCTAAATGTTAGCGTAGCATCAAAGATGCCAGTGTCAGGATTTGTGTGCTTGACATATTTTTAATTTCATCACTCATTTTTATTGCATCCAGAAGGATGGGAAATGACTCGACTCTTAGAGAATTACAAACAATAACTATCAATGCTAGTCTGGTGATTATTTGAATTAACCTTGAAGTTTATTCTGTGTTTGTAGTTCAAAAATGAATCTTGTAAAACCGGAATCAGTGGTGATAGTGAATGTTTAAATGTTTACAGGTTGCCGAGGATCTGATGGAGAAACTGGGTGTGTCCCAGGACACACTGGTAACGGGAGCCTACATGGACCTTCTGCTCTTAAACAAACACTAATCTGATCATCTGCTACAGTAAAACTCCCAGTAATCTGATTACAGTGGACTAGTTGTTTCACTGTTTTAGGAAATAATTGATATTTTATTTATTTTAAATAAAGCTCAATCAGAGAGGATGCAGAAAAAAGACATTTGTTAAGGGAAACAGTTTGCTTGTTTACAGATCAATGCAAATGTTCCATTTTCTGGCATCGTGTGGATGGAAATGTTTAAAATTTGAGATGAATTTTGTAGAAAAAGAGAAAAGCTGTTGTTGGTCCCATTGAAGTAATAAAGTTTCAGCATTTGAGTCCAGCAGCAGATAAAACAGCTGGGTCCACTTTCCGATGTGTTCCTGAACACACCTCAGATAACACTTCCATGGGGTTTTTAATCTCCTGGAGGTTGCCATGGAAACTGGTGTCATATCAGATGTGTGTTCAGGCTGAATGTGAATGTTAATCCCAGAGCCGATTTTCAGGTGAATTGGACACAAATGCCGTGTTTTACCAACCGGGAAGAGATTTTTACCTGTGAATGAAGCTTCGGGCTGTTCTGAGATCAGCTCATCTTCCCGTTTTATCATGACCCACATTTGAGAAGAACATTCACCTTTTTACCAGCAGAGGGCGCCGCACCATGCGGTTACTGCAGGTCCCATGACCAACAGGCTGTAGATAAAAATTTTATTATTACTGTATACCGTTTGGCAAATTTAGAATCAAAAATTTTAAAACAATATTTTATAAGGTAATTCCAGGAAGTGATGTCAGCATGAGGAGCTTTTTAGTTCCTGGTCGAGAAGTTCTGCTGAAGTGTCAGCAGCGTTTATCTGCAGTACTGCAGTTGGCCAGCGGGGGGACTTCAGGCCAATTCTGATGCTTTGATTGGTTGAAACAAGTGGACAAAAGTTACATTAGTATTTGCATCATTTACAACAAAAACTGAACAACAGAATTGTTCAATCAGCCAAGCTGGGAGAGTGACCACAGGATGCTCATTTTGTTGATGGCTTGTTTTTGTGATGGCTTCTGTTCCATGTTTGGTTTTTACAACAGAACCTGGTTCCGATTTTTCCGATTTGTCCTCATAAGACGACCAAAACACACCTGTAACTACCCCCCATTCGTCAAAACCAATGGCTAGCGTTTAGCATGGTGGTATGCCGATGGCGAGTGCTGCTGCGGGCCCTCCGAGTGAGCATGTCCACATGTGGAAAACACCCTCTTCATCATCTGCAGGGATCATGTGACTCCTGCCACGTGCGTTCTGATTGGCTGCTCCCACTTCCAGAAGGATGCCAGTACAGCCCATCATGCAGCACCTGGGCTTTCTAACATCACACAGCCATCAGGACGATGCTCCAAAGATGCTGACTCTGACCCCCCCACCCAAAAAATGTTTTTGTCAGTGCATAGTTACCATGGCAACGGGCCACTCCTCCACACCCACGCTGCTTACCCCTCTCTCCCTCTTTCTCTCTCTCCTCTCTCACTTGTTCACCAGAGAGGTGCGTTTTCTAACCCACGCATTGGAGTGGGAGACAACGTGCACTTACATGCGCACAACCACACACACACACACACAGGGAACACGGTGTGTGTGTCATGCTAGCAGTGTGTGGGCTGAACCGACCAGCCTTCCACTCATCCTGCCTCTCTCTTCTTTCCTCTCTTTCCATCCGCACATGCACCTTCTCCTCCTCTTCCTCTCCTCTTTTCCCCACCCTACATGATCTCTCTTCCACCTCTCTTCTTTCCCTTCATCACTTCTTCCATTTCTTTTCAGTTTATCATGGAGAACGAGTCGCTCTTCTGGGTAAGTCTCTGCAGCAAGAGGGTGTGTGTGTGTGTGTGTGTGTGTGTTTGCTGCTGTTCTTCCATCTGTCACTCGTCTAACTTTTAAAGTCGTGATTGAATTTATTCATCATTTCATCCTTTCCGTTCATCCTTTCCTTGCTCCCTTCCTATTTCGTCTTCACCCTCTCGTCTCCTCACTTCATTTCCTTCTTTCTTTTCTCCCTCGGTGAAGAACATTCTTATCCATCAGTTCTTCCTCCCCTGGCTTTTCTTCTTTCTCTCATCACTTTCCTTGTCCTACACTTCCGTCTCTCCTTTATTGATCCCTGTGATGGCATCCCCTTTTTTTTAATGATCAAAGTCTGTTCTCATCCTCCGTCTTCATCGGGGAGTTGAGTCAGCATCACTGCTCTACAGATTTGGAATCTCATCACCTTCTCTCATGTAATCTGATTACAGAGCAATGTAATCTGATTGCATTGAAAGTAAATATTGATTTCAAATATCGAATTTGTGATAAAAGTTTTCTTTCGTGTTTTTTTGTCTCCTCTTATTTTTCCACCTTTCTTGCCTTTTTAAATTTCCCATCATGCTCTCTGTGCATCTCCTGTCCCTTTTTTTAGTCCTTCAGTCTTTTTAACATTGATAGTGTTTTTTTTGTTTTTTTTTGAAGGATCAATTTCTTCTTTTTGTCTCAGTGGGAGTTTTTATGATTTAATGATGTAATTAACACAAAAGTTCACAGATAGTTGCTGCTCTGGATTAAATATTGCGTTATGTAATCGTGTGTGTGTGTGTGTGTGTGTGTGTGTGTGTGTGTGTGTGTGTGTGTGTGTGGGCTGACTCAGGTTGATGATCTTCAAAGAGGAAGTGTTTTAAAGTCTTTCTCAGATCTTTTCGGCATCATGTTTTTGTCCTTCAGATGACACGGGACATTTCTTAAGAGGTCAAAGGTTAAACAGGTTCACTGATTGTGAAGAAAAATCTGAATCATTTTGAATCTGTGACCAGGATTCAGAGCTGATGTGAGAAATTTGACTCTGCGAGTGTGTGAGTGTGAGAGAGATGATAACACACTCCCAGTTATCTGCTCCTGCCATTGGTAACCATGGCAATGGTTGAGGGAGCTACATGTTCAGGACAAGCACAGGCACTCACTCTCTCTCTCCCTCCCTCTTTTCTTCTTTCTCTTTTCTCTTTCTGTCACCCCCTTCCCCTCCACACACACACACACACACACACACCAAACTTAAGAAGCATCTGCATAACTTTGATCTCTGGACTCTCAAGAATCGTCAGGTTGGTTCTGGTCTCTTCAGTCCTGCTGAGGACAGGAAAAAAAGCAAAAATGGGAATTAGGATGATTAAAACACCAATGTTATCCTGATCTGGACCAGTCTAACACACACACACACAACACACACACACACACACACACACACACACACCAAACTTAAGAAGCATCTGCATAACTTTGATCTCTGGACTCTCAAGAATCGTCAGGTTGGTTCTGGTCTCTTCAGTCCTGCTGAGGACAGGAAAAAAAGCAAAAATGGGAATTAGGATGATTAAAACACCAATGTTATCCTGATCTGGACCAGTCTAACACACACACACACACACACACACACACACACAGAGTTATCAGTGCTCTCCAGCTTCACAGCTTTTCCTGACAAACATCCGTTTCCTTGGAAACCTAGACGGGAAGCAGGAAGTGTGAGTCACAGGAAGTGCTTCTAATCATTGTCAAGTCTTTTTTTGTTGTTTTTTTTTGTGTCCAACATGTACTTTGTCTGTCTGTGTTGCCATAGTAACATCCTGCTTCCATGGCCTTCAACACACCAGCTGGCTAGCATGCTGTTAGCTATTAGCAGTGTACCAGCTGGCTAAACAGACCAGCCTAGCGCCCCTCTTCTAATGTGCCGCTAAATGTCAACAGCAGTGATTATTAAGGTCTATTTTAGCTTCTTTTTTGTTATCTATGTGACGAATGCTCCTCAGTTGTGTTAACGTTAATCGTCTAGCTTAACATGCCATTTTGAGTCGCAGTATATCGTTGTTGCTTAATTTCCGCATTAATTTGTTGATCCCCAAAAGGAAAACTAGCCTAAAATGTTCCCTGTCAGCTCCATTGTGTCCAACGTAAGCCCCGCCCCTTTTTGGGCTCCCATATCTGACATTGCTCAGCAGTTAAACCTTGTCTTCCAGGAACGTCTATGTCTGTGAACATGTTCCTACTAAAGCGGTTTTGCTGTTTAACCTCTGTTTGCTGTTTCTGCGCAGCGTCACCGTTGCTCTGGGCCAAGTCCAACCATCACACCACTGAGATTAGCAACAGGAAGTTGAATCGATATTTCGAAGTTTATGTAATGATACCTAGCAGCTCTTAGCGTGCACCCGCTGCGCGGCGAGTGACGCATCGTTTGCATAATCAAGGGGACCTGGACTGGCCTCCTCGAACAGCATCTGTGCCTGACCCAGTTCTGCTCTTGGACCCAGCATGCTCTGCACCTCCTCTCCTCACATGTATTCTTCTTCTTCTTCTTCTTCTTCTCCCCCTCCCCCACCCTCACATCCTGGCCTCCCTCTCCTTTCCTCACCACCTCCTCCCGGTCTTCCTCTTGCTCTTCCTCCCTCTCTTCCTCTTTCTACAGGATGGGCAGGGCCAATCCCAGAATACTCTCTGAGACTCTGAGACCATTGCTCCACCACAGGATTACTACAGTCCCACTACACCGACTACCTAAAGAGTACCTCACCAGTACTTGCGCTTCGCTTGGTTTGCTCGTTCTACTGCATCTTCAGGAACATCTTCAGGAACTTCACCTCCAGGAATACAAGAACGTGCCTGAAACTTCCGAGCTCTGTTCCAACCCAAAGAGACGAGAACCCACCATCTCACACTGGACCAGGACCAAAAACCAGAAGCACACCCAACCTGTACCAGTCCAGAACCCCAATCAGATCCTTTGTTGATCCAGGACAGACCAGTAGAGACCAGTCAGAGCCAGCAAAGGCTGTTGGGAGAGGTTGATGGGACTGCTGTCAACAGGTGAGTCCTGTCCAATGTTCCAGGGTCGAAGTCGGGTTGTCGAACGTGATGGCCGCCCTCTTTACTTTGGTCAAACGACATGGCGCCGGACTGGCTGAGGAACCTTTCTAACGTCTACTGCAAGACACTATTTGCTTTTTAATTCAGTATGAAGAAACTGTTTGACATCATTAGCGTTCAGAGCATGCGTGGCGATAAATGAGCGTAACCCAGACGGTCGACCCGCCGGGGTCTCAGTTTAGGGTTCCTTCTGATCTTCTTTGATGTTTTCTTTTTTTTTTAAAAAAGCCAGAACTCATCACCAATCGTATTTTGAAAGCCAACACCGTTTTATTTCCATTGTATCGGCAGACGTTTGGCATCAAGTCGAACTCTGAATTTTCGAGGGTTTTACCAAGAGGCTAGAGAAGCTAGCATTGGCGCCCCGGACCCCACCCATCCTCTCTGGCCACGCCCCCCTTCCCTTGCCTGTGTTGGTTGTAACAGCAGGTGGTTGAAAACTCCGAGCTGCCGTTTGTCACTTAGCTGAATCAACTTCTGGTCACATGTTCGATTATCTAACAGCGTTTCCTAAAGGTTGACGTTGTGAGTTTTACCGAGTATTGAAACTACAGTATTTGTAGTACTTCACTTGTAAACGCTGTCCCTGCTGTCACAAACCTTTAAATTCAATTTGTCAGATATTCCAGATTAGCTGAATTAAGAATGTGAGCTGATCTTCGAGTCGGCACTAAAACTTTGAACAAGCATCGGTTTCTGTGTGGGAGGACAACACAAATCCAGGAAATGATAGGAATCGGGAGTTATTTCAGGATGAAGCCTCCAGCTGAGCAGAGTTCACCTTCTGCTCGGCAGTGATGTGGAGCCAGGCAGAACATCCTCGATCAGATCAGACCCGAAGAACTCGGAAGGTTACGCAACAGAGCGAGGAGAAACCATCATCGGCTCACAGAGCGCAAGGGAACAGAAATAAACGTACGCAGAATTCTGCTCAACATGCTCCAAAATGGCCGCCTTCCGGCAATCGGGACTTTCTCCATGTGTCTCACACCTGGATGCTGAGACAGCTGCCCTGTACGCTTGTTTATCCTTTACAATTCAGTCTGTCTCCAGAGTCTGACCCCTAAACAGCCACAGAGGCAGGAAAAACTCCCTTCAACAGGAAGAACCCTTGAACAGGACCAGGCTCGAACGTGGGGGGGGGCTTCCTGCTGATGGGTTGATGGACAGAGGACAACAAAAGACACATACATTATGCAACATGCTACACTGAAAATGCAGAAATAAACTGTGTGAGTCAAGGGGGTCAGAGGTCAGTAAGCAGGTGTAAAGAGAGAGAGACCTAGAGAGAGAGAGAGAGGAAGTCAGCAGATCATTTTTAAGGCTAGACATTTTTAAAATCCTTTTATTATATGCAACCAAATTTGAGATCTTTGATGCATCATTAAAGAATCTCGATCTCTGGAAGCGTCTCAGAAGTCCTTGAAATGCCATCAGGTTCTGGTGGCATTCCTTCAGTCAGGCTCCACTTGGAAATGGGTCAAGCGCTTGATTCCAGTTGTGTGATTTGGTGTGGTCAGGAGAACACGAGCAAAGGCTGAGTGAGGCGCAGATGAATAAGGAGCAGGTAGGACGCTCGTTTGTAGAAAACAGGAACTGCGAAAATTGGTCAACCCTGTTGTCATAGCAACAGTGAGCATGCAGATCAGGAGGCTTTTTTAAAGCACACACACTCCGAGTGACAGTGTGAGGTTAGCACAGGATTCCCTGCTAATCCTGTTTCCATGACAACGCACAACTCGTCCTACTCGGCACTTCACCCTCAGCTCCAGTCGTCCTTTACTGGCAGAAAAGGAGCTAATTAGCACGTCTGATTGTGACTAAAAATGATAATTAAATTAATTCCGACGTGTTGAGTGAACAGTACTTTTATGTGTTTGGAAGGTCCACAGATGACCCGCAGAGCAGAGAGGTGCAACTTTATCTGGGAATAAACTAAAGAACTCAGCAGACAACCAAATGCTAGTTTCACTTCGGCATCTGAAAAGAGCTCACGCTAAAATACAGCAAAAACAATGAGAAGTCTGAATTTAGGTGAATGTTTTATTTGCTCCTTTAAGATAAAGCAGAAACCATTTTCACACCACAAAAGAAGCGTGAACAAACAATCATAACCACATATTAACCACAGATGATGTGCTATCTGGGCTAACTTAACGTTAATATTTAGGTGAAAGTACGCTAAAACCCTGAGCTGCTTCATTTTTGTTTACTATCATGCTAACACCAGGTAGCTGATTATTGTCACATTTCTGCATTGATAAATACTGATAATTTAGTTTATATATTAGCAGTTCTGACTTAAATCTAGTGTTTAAACTTATGTCACATGTAATTTGGCGGAATTTCACATCTGTTTTCATCCACCAATAAGGTGTTCTTTGACAAGAAGTGCATTTTTAGGCCCAGTGAGGATTTTTTACGTCTCCCACCAGGTGACATGGAGCTAAACTGTGGTAATGCCTCTGTATTTTCATAATCTCAAACTGACTGAAAAAACACGTTTTTCAAAAATGAGCCAATGAGTTTAACGTGTCTGAGTGTGTGAAAAACAGGATGTGATGTCACATGTGAGGCTGCCATTAACCCCAGAGACGGAGGTCAGACCAGAGGAAGGAGACATCACCGCACAAACACACAAATCTGTGTGTGTGTGTGGTGTGTGTGTGTGTGTGTGTGTGTGTGTGTGTGTGTGTGTGCGTGCGTGTGTGTGTGTGTGAGAGAGAGAGACCATCCTCTGTATAAACTCACACCTTTAGAAACAAAATGCTGTGAGATTCGTGGGAGGTTGTTGGTCCCAGTTCTTGTTTAAAATAACCTGGCAAGTAGAATCCCAGTGCTACCATGTTAGCATGCTAGCAGTTGTTCGAAGCACTGACTAACGAGCCTTCCTCCTGCTCAGCTGTTTCAATTAATTTAAGTTAGCTAAGTTTAGTTTATAACGCTGTGTGTGTGTGTGCGTGTGTGTGTGTGTGTGTGTGTGTGTGTGTGTGTGTGTGTGTGCGCAGCCACATGCCTCTGAGTCCAGCCGCTGACACCAAACATGATCGCCCGCGGCAACAGGCGGTTACTAATGGCAACCCAACAGGCTCTGCTGTTGCCAGGGACGAGGACGGGGATGAGCCGCCCTCAGGAAACAGTATTGTTGTCCGCATCGGCATCCCAGACCTTCAGCAGACGGTAACACGGAACAGAAGAGCTGTGATCTCTGACCAGACTTTTGTGGTCGTAAACGTTTACGATGAAAGTTTTTGACGCTCGAAACCTTTTGTGTGGCTGGAAGAATCAAACCCGCGATTAATCAGCCCTACATCCATCCTTCCACCTGTCTGTCTGTCTGTGTGCGTGTCCGTCCATCTGTGTGTCTTGCAGAAGTGTTTGCGGTTGGATCCAGAGTTACCCGTTTGGACCAGTAAGCAGAGGGTTCTGGTGACGTTGACTCAGTCTCTGTCGGATGTTCTGAACTATGGTCTCTTCCAGCCGGCGTTCAACGGCCGAGCAGGAAAGTTCCTGGACGAGGAGCGCCTGCTGAAGGAGTATCCTCTGCCCCCCATCACGCCAATCCCCTATCTTGAGGTCAGCCTCCACCCTTTGTCCCTGCTGTCAAAGGGACTATTTCTTTACGCAGGAAAATCTGTATTTCGATTAGCATCTGATCGGAACGTTTTAACCCTCCTTTGCTGTCACTGAACGAAAAACAGCCAATCACATTCGGCCACCTTTTAGAAACTCCAGGACAAAAAGTTTAAAGTTTCCATGAATGTTTGAGATAAACCTGGTGCCTGTTTACAGCTCTGACCGGATTAATCCTCTGATTTTACAGTTTCGTTACAAGAGGAGGATTTATACACAGAGCTACGTGGATGATAAACAGCTGGCCAAACTGCACACTAAGGTACACACGCACACACAGATAGTGTGTAAATTGTAAACGATCGTGGCTGTTGTTGAGAAAAGTGCTCACATGAATCCTCATTTGAATTTTCAGGCTAATCTGAAGCGTTTTATGGAGCACGTTCACCAGAAGAATGTAGAGAAAGTTTCCAAATGGTTGGAGAAAGGCCTCGACCCCAACTTCCACGACTCGGACAGCGGAGGTGAGCACACGTTAAAACCTTCATTGATTTTTGGTGAATATTCTTTCACACTCAGCTCCATCAGAAAGAGACGTGTTGGGGTTTTACAGTTAGCTTAGCACACGCGCAGCACGAACACCGTGATCATTTCTCACCTCGACTGAATTCGTAAATCATAACGCGTTCTGACTCGTTCTCACAGCTCCACAGTTTGTTTAGTTGTTCTTGATGCGTCACAGTAACGAGCACACACGCGCATGTGTATGTGTGTGTGTCAGAGTGTCCGCTCACCCTCGCCGTCCAGCTGGAGGAGAGCGGCGAGCTGATCAAGGTCCTGAGAAACGGAGGAGCACATCTGGACTTCAGGACTCGAGATGGAATCACCGCTCTGCACCGAGCTGTCCTGTGCAGGAACAGTGCCTCGCTCACTGTGAGGAGCTCACACACTCACATACACACACGATAGAATGTTGCACAATGTTGCAGTAAATCATCGTGACCCCTGCAGGCAACATGTGATATTACAAGATAAAAGTGTTTTGGCTAAAAGGCTAGCATACTAAGTAGAAAGCAGACTGCTGATATTTAAGGTGACTTTTCTAAATCGGGTTCTGGTCCTCAGACTATGCTGGACCTTGGAGCATCTCCTGACTACAAAGACAGCAGGGGCCTGACGCCCCTCTATCACTCTGCCATTGTGGGCGGCGCCCCCTACTGCTGCGAACTGCTGCTGCAGGACCACGCAGCCATCGGTACAAAGACCCTTTGTGTGTTACACCTGTGGTTTGATCTTTGATCTGAACTCTGTGTGTGTGTGTGTGTGTGTGTTTGTGTGTGTGTGTGTGTGTGTGTGTGTGTGTGTGTGTGTGGTGTGTGTGTGTGTGTGTGTGTGATGATTTTCATCATCTGTTATTTTGAGACAAAACACTTGACTGCTGAAATAATAGTTGTTGTCATGGTTGCAGGAATGACTGATGAGAATGGGTGGCAGGAAATTCACCAGGTGACTCACACACACACACACACACACACACACACACACACACACACAAAGACGGCACCACAGTTATTTAAATGATCCGTCTTAACATACAATTATGATTTGTGGGTGTGTTTGCGTGACTTTAGGCATGTCGCCATGGTAACGTGCAGCACTTGGAGCACCTGCTGTTCTATGGTGCTGACATGAGTTCCCAGAACGCATCAGGAAACACCGCACTGCACCTCTGTGCTCTTTACAACCAGGTAAGATGGAGAGCGTCTCTGTGTTAGAATCCTGCTGGTTTTGGTGCTAACGTTGAAATTGTTGGTGCTTCTGCAGGACAGCTGTGCCAGAGTGCTGCTGTTCAGAGGGGCAAACAAAGACATCAAAAACTACAACAACCAGACTGCATTTCAGGTTAAAAAAAAAAAAATCTCTTCAACAATATAACAGTAGAACTACAGCAGTACTTTCACAACAACATTCTCTCATCTACAGAGAATTTAAAGTGACGCAAATACTCATTCACTCTTTGGGAAATGTGTTGTTAATTTGTTGATTAATGTATCAATATTACTTTTTTGCTTGTGTGTGTTCAGTGCAAGTGTTTGGTCTCCTCCTAGTGGTCGCTTTGAGAATTACACTGATCCTTCCTTTTCTGTGTGTGTGTAGGTGGCAATAATTGCAGGAAACTTTGATCTTGCAGAAATTATTAAGATCCATAAACTCTCTGATGTCGGTGAGTCCACAGACACATCACTTAAGTGTAAGAACAGAGGCCCACACGCAACAGCTGCTGTAACTCCGCGGTGTGTGTGTGTGTGCGTGTGTGTGTGTCTCCAAGTAGTTCCCTTCAGAGAAACCCCCTCCTACACAAAGCGCCGCAGAGTGGGCCAGGGCCAGAGCAGGATGCCGGCCGGAAATGGACTGTCGTCGCCTCGATCTCTGATTCGCTCAGCCAGCGATAACGCCCTGGAAAGCCCCGCCTCCTCTCCTGGCCCCTCCCTCCAAAGCCTGGAAACGCACCACGACACACATACACACTCACTACGACGACACACACGACGACTCAGGTGCTTTGACATATGTTGTACACACGTGTATACATGTTGCTCCGCTATACTGCAGTACTCTACTTTGTACTGCAGTATCTGATGTCAGTACTGCAGTATCTGATGTCAGTACTGCAGTACTGTAGTACTGGCACCAGTAATGGTCCAGTTTCTTACACTGGTCTACCAATGGTCCATCTCCAGTCCCAGCAGTGGGGGTCAGGGGGAAAACAGCCCACCATCTTCACCTCCTCTGACCCCTCAGATGAGGAAGAGGAGGCTGTACAGTGCCGTGCCAGGACGCACCTTCATCGCCACCCAGTCCTACGTGCCTCAGGGGACCGGAGAGATCCAGCTGCACCGCGGGGAGAGGGTCAAAGGTCAGACATCATACACAGAAGTAAGATGGGTGTACTGTGATACTGCAGTCATGCGTTCCAGCCCTCTGATGCTCCTTGTACTGCACAGTTCTGTCTATCGGTGAGGGAGGATTCTGGGAAGGAAGCGTGAAAGGACGCACCGGCTGGTTTCCTGCCGACTGCATTGAAGAAGTGCAGATGAGACAGTATGACCCACGACTCGGTAAAACCACCACCTGTGTACGTGTACGTGTACTCCTGCCCCCGCGGTACTTTATACTGCATGCTGCACTCCACAGAGACGAGGGAGGACCGCACCAAGAGACTCTTCAGACACTACACCGTGGGCTCCTATGACAACTACACCTCCTACAGGTGAGCAGTGGAGGTCCCTGCCTCTGCCTGCCAGTCTGCGTACTTTCACTCTGAAATCAATGTTTTTTTGTGCGTCAGCGACTACGTGATCGAGGAGAAGACTGCCGTGTTACAAAAGAGAGACAGCGAGGGCTTCGGCTTCGTCCTCAGAGGAGCTAAAGGTGAAACGATGGACTGATAATGACTTTTGCCCCATCTTACGCCTCGATATGAATAGAGTTGAGAAAATCATTAAGGCTGAGCTCTTCGGGGCAACTCAGCAACTTCTGGATCCATTCAGGCCAGGCAGAGGTGTTGAGGTTGCTGTGGTTACTCTACTGCACCAAGGTCACCTTGAAGGTGCTAAGAACTTTGTGCTCTTAGTGTCCTGTTGATGTTATACAGCTTTAGGCTCTCCAGTATCCATGTGTGCGGCATTGAGTCATAGGCTTTCTTGTAATCAATCCAGGCAGTGCACAGGTTGGTGTGTCGCATCCTACAGTCCTGGGCGATCGCCCTGTCGACCAGTAGCTGGTGCTTGGCACCTCTGGTGTTGTTCCCTATACCTTTCTGTGCCCTGCTCATGTACTGATCCATGTGGCTGCTGATGGTAGCCGCTATGATGCCTGATAGGAGCTTCCATGTGGTGCTGGGGCTCTGATTCTTGGCCCAGTTCCCAACAGACTGAGCTACCACCACCCAGTCTCTGACCTTGATCTGGCCTTAATCTTTCTCTTCTATTCTAAACTAGAGCAACAAAGAGGGCTCAGACCATTTTAGATGGAGTTTGCAGCCTCTCTGTGCAGCGGTCAAGCTGCTTCCCCTCATCTGTGCACGACAAATAGACTGGAAAAATGAATTTGTCCCTATCACTGCTGGACCTCTTAATGGTGTGACACGTCCTCCCTCCCTGTTTGTACTCCTGTATATATAAGTATACTGTTTGAGGGCATTTTTTTTTTTCTAGCACTGCTAACTGCACAACAAATTAAGGTACCGTGACCTTGGATGGATGGGGGATGATGGAACTAATGGATTGTAACGGTATAAATGTCCTTCTACATGAATCCTTAAAAATGTCCTCTGAAATCTTGTTTCAAGCTGAGACCCCCATTGAGGAGTTTGTCCCCACCCCAGCCTTTCCTGCACTGCAGTACCTGGAGTCGGTTGACCAGGGGGGTGTGGCCTGGAGGGCGGGGCTAAGGACTGGAGACTTCCTGATAGAGGTAAGTAATCATCCCCAGATCTCCTCAGCTCAATAAGCAGATCGTCTTCACCTATGTCTCCATCATTCAGGTGAATGGCAGCGATGTGGTGAAGGTGGGTCACCGGCAGGTCGTCTCTCTTATCCGTCAGGGAGGAAGTCGGCTCCTGATGAAGGTTGTCTCTGTCTCCCGAAAATCTGAGTCCAACCTGATCCGGAAAAAAGGTGCCCGGTGTTAAAATAAGTTTCAGAATTCAACAAACTCAACTTTAGTCTAACTTCTGCTGATGATGGATGAAGAATAAATGGGGAACTTTAAATAATTTAATGTGTGTGTTCGATTTGCCTTGTGTAGCTCCACCTCCTCCAAAACGTGCTCCAAGTACCTCGTTGACGCTTCGATCCAAGTCCATGACTGCTGACCTGGAAGAGATAGGTAAAACAAACACACACATACATGCATACACACAAAACACACACACACACACACACACAGACTGTTGGGTTGAGTTGTGCTGTGCTCTGTCTGCAGCCAGGAGGCGCCGAATTGGTAAGTGGCATGACAACGCTGCCCTTTGTTGTTTTGTTGTTTATTATTAAATGCTGCATGTTGATGTTCGGTTGTTGTTGTCGGTGATGTCTTGTAAGTTAACGTCTTCACCTGTCGTGCGATTGTTTGCAGTGCAGCATTTTGGAGTCACATTTGGGTTTTGTGAGTCACCTAGTTGCCTTGATGTGTTTCGTGATTGTCTTCTTGTCCTCCCTCCAGAGAAACTAGATGAGATGTTGGCTGGAGGTCAACAGGAAGTGGTCCTCAGAGCCCGTCCAACAGAGGACTTCAGAGCAGCAACAGTGAAACAGAGACCAACAAGCCGACGGATCACTCAGGCTGAGATCAATGTCAGTGTTTGTGTTCAGGATGGATGGATGGATGGATGGATGGGTGGGTGGATGGATGGATGGATGGGTGGGTGGATGGGTGGATGGATGGATGGATGGATGGATGGATGGTTGGGTGGTGGATGGATAGATGGATGGATGGATGGTGGATGGGTGGGTGGGTGGGTGGGTGGATGGATGGATGGGAGCAAGCTTTATTGATCCCCAGGGGGAAATTCATTGAGTCCAGCACATTGTGCTCCACTCCGATTGCAACATAAAAACAATTAAGATGGAATGAAACCAGGCAATAAAAGTCATCCAGGAATAGAGATGCAGAGTTAAAAAGTCAAGGAGAATTACAAGTTCCTGGCACACAAAGTGCTGTTCTACAACCTGATGGCCACAGGAGCAGAGGAGCCTTGGTCTCTTCGTCCAGCCATGAAGGAGAAGAGGGGCTGATCGCGGTTGTTGAGGGCTTCCTCTAATGTGGACGTTTGTTCTTCAGGAACTGTTGAAGCTCAGATCTCCTGATTTTGTTCTAGAATTATTATTATAATAGAATAATTCAAACTGTTTTTTTTAAGTGATAAGGTCTGTTCTCTGATCTGAACCAGCCACTCACAAAACATGTGTGTCTGTGTGTCTCCGTGTGTGTGCTTGTGTGTGTGTGTGTGTGTGTGTGTGTGTGTGTGTAGTCCCTGTTTGAGCGGCAGGGTGTGACCCCACCCACAGGTCTCGAAAAGAGCACCATGGCCGTACCTCGAGGAATGTCGAGAACCAAGAGCTTTGGTGAGACACCTAAACTTTTACCTTCTCATCTATTGCCTCACAGATCCAAATAGAACCTGGACCAGAACCTAAACCTCAACCTGGGGTCCGTTCTAACCCTCTAACACTGAGTATGAAGCCAGTCAGGACCAAAAATGAAGACAAAACTACACTAAATCAACCAATCAGAGCTAACGCTAATATGGGTCAGAGGTTGATGTCATGTTGACTGACCTTACTATCTGTCATCAGGGACTCCGGAGGATGACCGGATTACAGCACTGATCAACGAAAGTCGGTTTCCTCGGAGCTCCTCCTTGACGGAAAGCTTCATCCCTCCCCCTCCCCAGACAGCTCCACCCCCTCCTCCCTCCGCTTCCTCCACCTCCCCACTCTTCCTCCTCGATTCTGGCCCTCCTCCTTCCTTTCTCCCACCTCCTCCACCTTCCAGAGCAGAGGGGCTGTCCCGCTCCAGCTTCAAGCCGGGTGCAGAGCCAAGGCTCCAGGAGCTCTCCGACTCGCCCCTGAGAAGCCACGCCCACGCCGAGCGGCAGAGGAAGGCGCGATCCATGATCATCCTGCAGGACATGCCACCAGCTCTTCAACCTGACACACATGCACTGCACACAGCCACACACACAGCCACACACACACTTCACACCGCCACACACACCTCCACGCTGTCCGTCCACAGCACTAGCCCCGCCCTCGGGCACTCACCGCTGTCACGCCGACGAGGACGCCCCATAGAAAACCCTTATGCTAATGTAGGGCAACAGGCTCCACCCTCCAAACCACAGAGGAGGAAATCACCTTTGCTGAAACAACTTCCTGTTGAGGAGCAGGGTTAGGATTATTCATTTATCTATTATTAGCTTAGACACTTAGCTACGCTACTAGCAACATGACCTATTCTTCAAGAATTCTGACCAG
This sequence comes from Takifugu flavidus, assembly GCF_003711565.1. Classification (NCBI taxonomy): domain Eukaryota; kingdom Metazoa; phylum Chordata; class Actinopteri; order Tetraodontiformes; family Tetraodontidae; genus Takifugu; species Takifugu flavidus. Next base: position 8,109,261 of record NC_079541.1, on the reverse strand, counting down.
GAACCTGCTCATTATGGAGTTTCCATGTTTTTTTCCCTTAAAGGTCTCGGAATAAAAGATTCAGATCCATCCAAGTTGGAACCGCCGGGCAGTCCCAGCAGGGCGGAGTTATACCAGCAGCAGGTTCTGTCAGAGCGGGCTCGTGTTCAGGGCCGCAGGTCTTCCCTCTTCCTGTCTGTGGAGGGATCCGGATCAGAAAACCAGGTCCCACCTCTCCTGACTCAGAGTCACTCAATGGACGACCTGGGCGAACTTCCCCCTCCAGCACCTGTCCTGTCGCCCTCGCCAACGCCTCACACCTTCCTCCATCCTCTGACAGGGAAACCGCTGGGTCAGTCTGAGTCCAAACATTTCAACAATGTGAAACAGTTGAAACTGTGACCTCAGTTAAAATATTCAAGATTACTGATTATCAACAACAACCATAAAGTTGATTTTCTGATATTTAAGTTTGAATCCCTAACTCCCTTGATCTTTCCTCAGACCCCTCCTCTCCACTGGCCCTGGCTCTCGCCGCCCGTGAACGAGCCCTTACTGCTCGTACACCGAGTCCAGAGCCTCGACTGAAACACACGTCCACTTCCACCACACCTATTCCCACCCCGGCCGCTAGCCCTGAGGGCAGACACAAGAGAACTCCTGCAACCACCCCACAGAGCAGTCCCGAGCCACGATCCAAGCGCACCACCCCTCAAACCAGCCCTGAGCAGCGAACCAAGCGCACCACTCCCCAGACCAGCCCTGAAATGAGGCATAAACGCATAACCCCACCCCTTTTCCCTGATGGACAGGTGGAACGCCCTGAAACAGAGGGAGGGGTGACGTCACCTGCTGCCCCCTCCCCTGAACGCTGGAAGCCCGCCCCTCTGCCACCACTGGCAAATGAGAGTCATGCTGCTCTGATTGACAGACGCAGAAGCCTAACAGTGGGCAGCTCTGAGGAAGAGGGCGGGGCTTACACAGTAACACTCCCTCCAGCATTACTGTCATCCAGTGATGAGGAGACGAGGGAGGAGCTCCGCAGAATTGGTCTTGTTACTCCGCCTCCTGCCTTTTCCAATACATGTGCTCCACCACCTTCCTCGCTTACGTTGTTGCCACGGCGAGTTGGGGAAGGCGGAGGCGGAGAGAGTGGTCCCGACTCGCTGGGTAGACGAGGGGATGAAGAAGAAGGAAGCAGCGAACGCGTCCCAGACAGCTCCTCTTCCCCTAGCTCACTTCCTCCTTCCATCACATTGGCCTCCCCTCCAGCCCCAACATCCCCCTCCTCCCCTCCCACAGCTCAGCCTTCCCCATCATCCCCAGCTACCTCCCCAATTGCTCTCAAGCCACGCCTTCGCTCCCCTATTGGACGGGGCCGCTCTGCTCTCCGGGACCCTCTCCTGAAACAGTCGTCAGACAGCGAGCTCCTCCCAATTGCCTCTTCTGCTTCCTCCCCCTCTTCCCCACTTTGTTCGTCCCCCACCAGCAGCAGCCGACAGCCACGCTACCTGTTCCAGAGGAGGTCGAAGTTATGGGGGGGTGGAGAAGACCGCGGGGAGGAGCGCCGAGGCCTCAACACAGAAGAGGTAGGAGGTCGTCCGGCAGCTCTTGGAGGTCAGGGTTCCGGGTCAGCTGTCGACCTGACCAGCCGCTCGGCATCGGCTCTGGAGCTGAGCGGACGAGCTGGGTCTGGACTTGACCTTGCTAACCGGCTACAACTGCTCAATAAAGACAGCCACTCGCTAGGAGAGGAGCCAAGTTCCTTGGATCCAGGGAGGAGGTCGCCAGTGGGCGGGGCCAGGTACATCCAGCTGTTGTGTGTTGCGCCACTCAATGAGTGTGTGATGAGTAATCAAATCTGTTGTTTGTGTTGTTCCAGATGTGGCAACGGAGACAGTAAATCATAGGTTTTATTCTCCGGTAAACATTTCTCCTTATCGCTCTGAGATGATCCTCGCTTACTAACTAAACTAACTTTCACCATCTTTGCAGATGACTAACATGGTCAGTCATTATTCCTGTCAAAGGTTTGATGGTGAGTTTGGAGGCTGAATCCTGCTCATGTCTTCTTCTTTCTTGGGTTGACCATCGATCCGATGATGTCAGTGCAGTCATCTCTGGTGACTTCGAAGGTGGCTGATTAGCCCAATTCTGGAGCCACACACTCTGGGACAGTTGGGACATGGGAAAGACGCCGTGGGTGGGGCTGTTGCTGCTTCCTTCCTTCTTTGCCTGGCTGCTGCGACTTTGCCTCTTCTGTGGTCCTCGAAGGATTTGCAGCCCTTCTTGACTGCGGCGCGCCATCCGACTCTGTTTTGGGCCTTTTTGATACCATACAACCAAATGGGTGGATTTCTTTTCACCGATGAGAACTTTCTGTCATCCTGGAGCAGAACTTGTCTCGTCTCGTCTTGGTGAGGTGAGGACTGGGACGTAGATCGACCAGTAAATCGAGAGCTTCGCCTTCCAGATCAGCTCCTTCTTTACCATGACAGATCAGTTAAGCGCCCGCATCACTGCTGACACAGCTCCGATCCGCCTGTCGATCTCACGTTCCATCCTACCCTCACTCGTGAACAAGATCCCGAGATACTTGAACTCCTCCACCTGGGGCAGGACCTCCTCCCCAACCCAGAGAAGACACTCTACCTTCTTCCGAGTGAGGACCATGGACTCTGACTTGGAGGTGCTGATCCACATCCCTGCCGCTTCACACTCAGTCACGAACCGCCCTGGCATTTGTTGGAGGTCATTGCTCAATGGTGCCAGAAGAAATACGTCATCCGCAAAAAGCCCACTGAACTTGACAATCTCCACTCCCCGGCTGTGCCTAGAAATTCTGTCCATAAAAGTTATGAACAGAACCGGTGACAAAGGGCAACGCTGGCGGAGTCCAACCCTCACTGGGAACGAGTCTGACTTACAACCGGCAATCCGGACCAAGCTCCTGCTCCTTCGGTACAGGGACTGGACAGCCCTTATCAAGGGACCATCCACCCCATGCTCTCGGAGCAACCCCCACAGGATGCTCCTTGGGACCCGGTCATAGGCCTTTTCCATGTCCATAAAGCACATACGGACTGGTAAACTCCCAACTCCCCTCAAGCACCCCAGCAAGGGTAAAGAGCTGATCCGTGGTTCCATCACTGGGGCGAAACCCGCTTTGCTCCTCCTCGATCAGAGGTTCGACTATCGATCTAATCCTTTTTTCCAGCACCCTGGCATAGACTTTCCCAGGGAGGCTGAGGAGTGTGATTCCCCTGTAGCTGGAACACACCCTCTGGTCCCCACTCTTAAAAGTAGGGACCACCACCCCGGTCTGCCAGTCCAAGAGCACTGCCCCCGATGTCCACGCAATGTTCCAGAGGCGTGTCAACCAGGACAGCCCTACAACATCCAGAGCCTTAAGATACCCCAGGCGGACCTCATCCGCTCCTGAAGCTCCGCCGCCAGGCAGCTGTTCCACTACCTCAGCAACGTCTGCTCCGGAAATTGGATGGTCCACCTCCTGGTCTCCCGACTCTGTTCCTCCTTGTGGATATGTGTTGGTAGGATTGAGGAGCTCCTGGAAGTATTCCTTTCACCGCCAGATAATTGCCCCAGGAGACGGCAGCAGCCCCCCATGCACACCTAGCACGGTGTGAGCTAGTTGCCGCCTGCCGCCCCTAAGGCGCCGGACAGTTTGCCAGAATCTTCTCCGACCAAAAGTCTTCCTCCATAGCCTCACCGAACTCCTCCCACACCCAAATTTTTGCCTCCGCGACCGTCTCAGCCGCAGCCCGCTTAGCCAACCTGTACTGGTAAGCTGCTTCCGGAGACCCACAGACCAGCCATGACCTGTAGGCCTCTTTCTTCAGCCTGATGGCTCCCCTCACCTCTGATGTCCACCATCGGGTACGGGGATTACCGCCACGATCAGCACCAGCAGCCTTTCAGCCGCAACTCATGACAGCCGCCTTGACAATGGTGGAGCGGAACATGGCCCATTCAGTCCTGACAGGACTATAAAGTCAATCATTGACCCACGGCCCAGGCTGTCATGGTGCCAAGAGCACCGATGAACAATCTTATGTTCGAACATGGTGTTAGTTATGGCCAGACTACGACTACCACAGAAGTCCAATAACTGAACACCACTCTGGTTCTGATCGGGCAGACCGTTCCTCCCAATCACGCTGTCGTTGCCCACGTGAGCGTTGAAGTCTCCCAGCATCACAATGGAGTCCCCAGTTGGGACACTGTCCAGCGTCCGTCCTAGATCCTCCAAAAAGGGCGGGTACTCTGAACTATTGTTTGGTGCATACGCACAAACAACCGTCACAACCTGTTCCCCGACCTGAAGGCGCAGGGAAGCAACCCTTTCACTCGACTGCGAGAACCTCAACGTCAAACTAGAGAGTCTATGGGCAAGCAAAAAGCCCACCCCAGCTCTCCGTCTCTCACCCTGAGCAACTCCAGCGTAGAAGAGTGTCCAACCCCCTTCAAGGACTTGGGTTCCCGAGCCGACGCTATGTGTGAGGGTGAGGCCGACCATATCTATTTGGAAGCGCTCAACCTTCCCCATGAGCTCTAGCTCTTTCCCCGCCAAAGAGGTGACGTTCCATGTTCCGGAAGCCAATGTCCATAACCGAGGATCAGACCCCGCCAAGGCCCCCGTCTTGGTTCGCAGCCCAATCCACACTGCACCGGACCCTTCATGCTCCTCCTGCGGGTGGTGGGTCCACTGGGGACGGAAGTGTCCATGTAGCCAGTTCAGGCTGGGCCCGGCTGGGCCCCATCGACGTAGGCCCGGCCACCAGGCGCTCGCGATCGAGCCCCAACCCCAGGCCTGGCTCCAGGGTGGGGCCCCGCTAACCCTCCAGGCTTCCAACCCTACGTGGCTTCTCACTTTGATGTTCCATGTTGGGTCATTATGAACCATTCTTTGTCTGACCCTTCACCTAGGACCAGTCTGCCTTGGGAGACCCTACCAGGGGCAAACTGCCCTGGATAGCATAGCTCCCAGGCTCATTAGGGTACGCAATCTCCTCCACCACAATAAGGTGATGGTTCACGGAGGAGGGGGCAGAACTTACTATTTAAATTCATGTCTGCAGGGGTAGAACATCCTGTCATCCAGGTTAGAACTTCCTGTCTTTCAGAGCAGGACTTCCTGTCATCCAGAGTACTAATGCTTTTCCCCCATGTGTAAAATATCTGCTGGACATGTAAAAGCTGCCGCTCTGGGTGACGTTAATCTGATCCAGGTCCTGTTTCCTGCATTGCAGATTGTTTTCCAGTCTTGGTGAACTTCATACGATCTCCCAGCGAGGATTTGGCACCAGCTACACTGTCCGACCCGGAACCCGCTACCCTGTGACCCGCCGAAGCCCCTCCCCCTCTCCCTCCCCCTCTGATAGGTCCATGGGACTGCCCTCTGAAAGGCCAGACCTAGGTTCCAGCCGCGGTCTAACCATCCTGAAGTCGTCCAGTCTGAGTCTCCCCTCAGAACCGAAGGAGGTCCGCTTTGTGATGCGAAGCGCCAGTGCACGAACCCGATCTCGATCCCCCTCTCCATCACCCCACGCTTCCCCCTGCCCCTCTCCAGTCCTTAGCGGGCCCCTGCTGGCCCTGCGCCCGTGGAGGCAGCGACCCCTGAACCTGTGGAACAAGTATGACGTGGGTGACTGGTTGGAGAGCGTGGGCCTGGCCGAACATCGCCAGCGCTTCCAGGAGCACGAGATCGAAGGCTCACATCTCCCCGCCCTCACCAAAGAGGACTACTTGGAACTGGGTGTCACTAGACTGGGACACAGAATCAACATCGAGAGGGCACTCAGGGGGCTGCTGGATGGATCCACTTGACCTTTAACCTCTACACATCCTGAACTATGACCCCATAACCTCTGGTCAGATACCTGACCATCTTTGTTAGGAGATCTTAGCCTTGATTGAGTCTTTCAGGTGAGACCAGTGGGCTCGTATCCCAGCTCATCAGTTCTTTGATCAATTATTTTTAGTGTTATGTATGACTCTGGCCTTTAACCTTTAACCTTTGTTGTGTTATTTTTAGGATTAATAATCTGCTGTGTTTAACCCAGGGTGATGATATCAAAAATCAAAGTCAGCGGCTCCTTGCTTATCACCTTCTGATCTTAAAATATCTGTTTTGACTTCGATTATCTGCTTAAGCTGCAGTAGCTTCTTAGCGTCCCGTTAGCTTCATTTCTTCGTGAAGTGTCTGATTTTCACTACCCGTTTTTATCAAACTGACGATCAAAGAACTGATGCGACGTGACCACTATCGTAATGCGCCAGGCTTTTCCCCTTACATCGCTCTGCTTCCGAGAACCAGTTAGCATCTCGACTGTGGCGACAGAAGGTTTGCAGAGGAATCTTATTCTCTTCAAATTTTACTCTTAAAGACTTGTTGACTTTGAGTTTGTATTCTAATACCGATCTTGAAGAATTGAACACGTTGTGAGGACTTCCGCAGTTGACGATTCAGAGATTCTTTTGGTTTGAAGATGAGCTGAAGTTCATGTTTTTGTGTGAAGTTCAGGATTTCCTGTGGTGTTTTGGAAGTGCTAATGATTTGTGGATGTTGACTTGTGTTTCAGGGAGCTCCATCTATAAACCTCTCTGGTCTCTAATGAGGGCTGACTGTACATGGTGCTATCGCTTTAAAGCCATCTGCACAGAAATACCTGTCGCCCCCTCCATCCTGAATCTCTGACAGCTTTCAAAATTCATGGTTTTGATTGTCACTACAAATGGCTCTTAAATTATGTCTGGTTAGCATTTAAGTGTGAATGATCAATGACCTGATCCAGAAATCAATGCTGACATGGTGACTCAGAGGATCTGCAGTGTTCTTAATGGTGTAATCCATAATTTTTGTGATTATTATTTCCCCAACACTAATTATTATGGGGGGGTGGCTTTACATGAAGGTAAAGTCCCTACATTTAATTCTCCCCATGATGTCACTGGCTCATACTTCCTCAAACCCCCTCAGACCTGCAGTAATCCTGTTCTTTTGGGTTCTATTTACAGCTTGTGAATGGCAATAATAGCAAGCCTTGCATCTTTCCTAGCTGCTACACTCATGTTTCAAGCATAACTCAAACTGTACCATTGCAAAGCTAATTTTTCTGCCCGGTAAAGGAAATCTGTTCTGATATCTACACTTGGACACTCCAGGGCAGAAGCAGGGAGAAACAGTTAGCCAGCTGAAGAAAGCCATGTTGAATCTTGCTACGCGTTGTGAGCAAGTTATTTGTTAATATATCTGGCCAGAGTTACGAGAGAATGCAAGCACAAAACAATCATGCCAACTGCTGCTTGAGACCTTTTTTTTTTTTAACAAACAGGGCAGAAAATGTGCAATCTACAACTTCTCCTTCCACTCAAAACCTGAATTTCCTCCACTTTTGTACCTAAATGATGGAGCTAGGTTATCATAGCTTCCACTGCAGCTCTTTTCATAAAAGCTGGACACGATGAATTTAATGGCCACATTCTGAAGCACAATCAACGTACCAGTGCCTGTTTCCACAACAACAGCCCTAAACACAAGCTAATGCTACAATCATGAAACCTCGTTCAGACATGATGCACACAGATCTAGAACGTGACTTCTGCACATTACAGTCAACTTTAAAGTGTAATAAATATTATAAAATAATGTAGCCATTCTGTAACATGTACATTTTTGTAAAAGCTAATATTGCTACAGTCGTATTTGGTAGATTGCAGTATTCCCATCTATGACATCAGTATTTTTTAAGGGCTTTAACTCATTTTTGTTTTGTGCAAAACTGATTTTTTTTTTCCCCCTCAGAAATTTGGAGGAAAACAACAACATCCGGCTGTAGCCTGACAGTCACAGGTTATAAGCTTAACACCTTTCTAAACTAGCATAATGTTAGCAATGCTATTTTTGATCAGGTAGCACTATAACTTTCTCAAACCGTTCCTGTTAGTGCCAAGTGTTGTACTTGCTCTTTTGACAGCGACAAAGTTAACAATGATAACAACAACGTCATGTTCAAATTCAAACCGCCGGCAAAACGCTCCAGCCGGTATGCCAACCGTTTATCGTTGTGTTTTTCACTAACATAAATAACTAAAGAGTTTGTGTTTTGGAAGGTTTTTCAGTGTTGGGAAGCTACATTCCAGTGTATCCTAACTGCTAGCTTAGCATTGAAGGACTAGCCTTGAAGTCTTTTTTGTTGATGTCGTGAGGACAACGGAAACTGATGTTCCTGTTACATCAGTAATCAATATATCAAAGAGATTATTGGGGTTTATTGAGGATTGATCGCTTCATATACTCATTCTGAAGGTTATTGGTTCTTTCTTATGTGTTATTGATCATTTTACAGTTGTTGTTGTCTGATAAGTTCTAATAATCAATGATATGGATCATAAATCCAGACTGTTTCAGTTTTCAGACCTTCATTCAGAAGCTCAAACTTTTGTTCGCATTAGCAGAAACTCAAACTGACCGTTGCAGACCAGTTGTCAGAGGTCATGTGATCTGTCAGCAATCATATGAGGTCATTTGTCGGCTGATGGAGACCTCAGCTTCCTGCTGATTGGCTGAGAATCCAAACTGTCTAACCTGTGAATAAAACCCCAACCCCAATGATGGTGACAAGGTTCTAACAGTTCTGAGAGCCCGACCTGATTCTTCTGAGGGTCCTTCAAGTTGAGACTATTCTAATGGTCTAATGGAAGGTTCTGTAGGGCCTGATAGTTCCGGTAGTCCTGAAGGTGCTGACAGTACTATTGTTTCTGACAGCACTGAAGGTTGAGATGGTTGTGACGGTCCTCCGTTGGTTTTGATGGTCCTGCAGATTCTGATGATTTTGATGGCCCTGAAGGTTCATGAAGGTCCTGAGTGTTCTTAAAGTTCTGATGGTCCTGAAGACTGTAATGGTCCTGTAGGTCCTGATGGTCCTGCTAGTTCTAAAGGTTCTGATGGTCCAGCTTCCTCTTTTGACAGTGTGTATGTAGTTCTTCTGGAGTGAGTGATGTCATTGTAGTTTCTTTTTCTTCTTCCTTTTGTAAACACCGAGGAGCTCTGCACCTACAGATTGTAACTTTATAATAAATATTAAACTACAGAGTTAAACCCCTGGCTTCCTGTCTGATTCCTTCACAATAAAAGCCTGTCATATGTTCAGGACAGTCTGAAGAGTTTCTCCGTCCCAGGGGAAGATTCAACCCCAGAGTTCACTCCACAGTAGATTATTTCTGATTTTACTCCATTCTTCAGCGGCTGTTTAACAATGTGAAAATATTGAACGTTTTCTTAAATCGGTCCAGATCAGACGGATCACGGAGACCTCAGCCCCAATTGGCTGTCGACCTCCTGATCTCTGATTGGCTGAAAGGAACCATTTATTGATGAACAACAGGTTAGTGACATTCACTGACAGAGAGAAGCAGAACAGGTATGTTGTGTGTGTGTGTGTGTGTGTGTGTGTGTGTGTGTGTGTGTGTGTGTGTGTGTGTGTGTGCGTGTGTGTGTGTGTGTGTTATTCATTGATGAGTAGAGGGTTAATGTAAATCCCGGTCTGCCTATGAGCCAGATTGTAAAGGGACACATTATTGAAAACATTCTAGAAACAAAATGAAAACCTGAAACTTGAAAATATTCAGCGAGTGTCAAAAGGACTGTCTTCTCTAAAATCCTGTTTTCCCTGCTTCCACAAACTGTATATATGTGTTCAAGAATGTTCTGTAAGGTTTCCTGCTGGTGGTAAACACCTGCTTACAGAGGTTGCAGTATGGTTAAAGGTCAGCAGTAGACCTGGGCCCACGTGGTGCCCCTGCTGGACCTGAGTCCACAGCAGACCAAGTCTGTCCTCATAGACTGGTTTTCAGGCTGATGTTGGTGAAGAGAATTGTCTTTATTTTATTATCATGTGTTGTACCATATGTTTCTGTTTTCTGTTAGAAGCACTTTAGAAGTTAGGAATGGTAGAATGTTTAGTAAGTGTAATAAAGGTCAGTTGACCCTTCCTTGACACAATTGTGTCAAGGAAGGGTCAATCATAAGACGTGACAGAATAGTTTACTGGTGTTGATAGTTCCTCTGCAAGAAGGTGAACTTTGAACTGGCCATTTGTTAGACAACGGAGAACAAGGACTGTGTCAGCATCCAATGGGACGGGAAGAAGAAGATGAGGTCATCCAAGAAGAAGGACTGGATTGGACTGAATTAGCATCAATAATTTACATATGTGTTTCTATAAAAGACTGGGTCAAGGGATAGTTAGGTTGTCAGACTTCATGCCCTGGCAATGGACTCTGTTATTGTAGGGTTATGAACTGGCCCGGAGCTCTGTAATATTTGGATCTTGAATTGGTTCTATTTGCTAAATACATTTTGAAATTGGCATTTGTTTTCTTGAAGTCTTCATTCAAAGAACACACGGATTAGCAGTGACACACGAGAGGTATTGCAATCCAACATTGGTCTCCTTTGAGTGTAAGGACACAACTGATCACATGATCAGACCTTCAAGACCACCTGACAGGAATGAGGTCCCAGCTTCTTTAGTCTTTCAGCTAAATCTAAGCTAAGATGTCTCCAGTGAGGATCAAAGCCTTCCTTGTCCTGGATCAAAGGAAGGAAATCAGTATTGTTCTCAATAGAGCAGAACTAAAATTACATTCCAGAACAATTCTGTCTATGCCTAAGTGTTCCTGAAATATCATTGAGTGGAACTGTGGGAAAACGGGGAGGTAGGATTGGAGTCTGAAGGACAATGTGAAAGGAAACTTGACTTGTCTCCTTGCTACAAGAACTTAATACAAGATTCAAATCAAACCTATCTTTATTTATAGAGCATCTGTTACAATCAGAATTGTTTCTAGGTGCTTTCCAGAATCCCAGGGCCTGACCCCCAACAAGCAACAGTGGCAAGGAAAAACTCCCCTTTAACAGGAAGAAACCTTGAGCAGGACCAGGCTCATGTAGGGGGACCCTCCTGCTGATGGGGGGCTGGGTAGAGAGAGAGGAGAGGAGAGGAGAGGAGAGGAGAGGAGAGGAGAGGAGAGGAGAGGGAGGAGGGAGGAGAGGAGAGGAGAGGAGGGAGAGGAGAGCTAGGAGAGAGGTCTCTCATAGACATACATTAATAATACAAGATTATTTTTAACCCTGAGCAAAACTCTATCATCTTGACTTGGACTACCAGATTGAATTTCCCCGATAAACAAAGCACTTTTCTTCAGTCAGCTGATCTTTCATAAACTCTGCTTTTCCAGATCAACATGCTAACGATCCCAGATCTGATCAAAGGCAAGCGTGACGGACGAGTCCTGAGTGATGAAGAGATCAGGACCTTCGTCCGGATGGTGACCGACAAGTCCATCCAGGAGGCTCAAATCGGTGCGAAGACTCTAAGAAAACCGTTTCCTGTACAACAACTTGAACTGATCACTGTGATCTTCTTCTGTGGTCAGGAGCCATGCTCATGGCCATCTGGCAGAAGGGAATGATTGACAGCGAGATCCAGACCCTGACCAGGGAGATGATGTCATCAGGGGAAGTGATGTCATGGCCGAAGAGCTGGGAGGGGCTGGTGGTTGACAAACACTCGACTGGAGGGGTCGGGGATAAGGTCAGCCTGGTGCTGGTGCCAGCGCTCGCTGTGTGTGGGTGTAAGGTCAGAACACACACACACACACACCCACACACACACACACACACACACTGATGTCTTGACAACTGTTGTGCGGTCTTTAGGTGCCAATGATCAGTGGTCGGGGCTTGGCTCATACGGGAGGAACTCTGGACAAAATGGAATCGATTCCAGGATTCAACATCAACCAATCTGCTTCTCAGGTGTCTCTGGTTACTTTAAACAACGAAATGATTTGTTCTGCGTGCCTCTATACTGGCCATTATCTCCTCTAGCACCACCTGTCATACAGATACCAAATTACACCAAAATGTGTGTAAAGTACTAGAATCGGAGCCATGATTTTTTATAAATATCGCAGTTTAAAGGACCCCTGAAATCCCATGTTTTTGTCTGGGAGAGGCCTCGGAAAAGTTACGCAATTTCACCCCTGTTTAATGTCCCACAGCTTTGGCAGACTTTCACCTAGAAACTCCATAAATCACCATAACTCTCCCTCAGAACATCCTACAAACATAAAAATGACGTGCCTTTGTACAGTACATACAAGACTCTACTACCTCATATGTGTCAATGTCAGAACATCAAATTAATCAGCGCTTGGTAAAATGGTCTGCCCAGTTCTCCCATTAACGAGAGTTATGAATGTAACTGAGGTTCTCTGCATTCTGGATGATGCTTACTGGATGTTCCATCTCACACATCCGCAGGTTGAGTAATATTACCAACAAAGTCACCTGGGTCGCCCAGAAAAATGTGTGTATTCCAGTGTCAGCAGACGCTCTGTTCCTACTGGATCTTCTTGTGAAACGAGGGTCCGAGTGACAGAGGACTCAGTCGATTATGTAGAGTTGCACCCTGTAAAATCTGGTAAAGGTATAAGAAGAGGCCCATGTAGCAGCTGCACACATATCTTCAGAAACTCTTTTCAAAGCAGCCCATGACTTGACGCTCCTAGTGGGTAGTCAGTGCCTTTAGATACAGGAAGACCCTGTGGGCTGTAAGCATTCTCCATAATCTCAACCACCCAAGAAGAAAGGCTCTGCTTGGTCGGAGCAACTCCCCTCTTGGACTCACCACAAAGAGGTTGTCTGACCTACGAACCGAGGTGGCTGAAGTCAGCATGTCCATTGACAGGTACAGACTGTAAATCACTTAAACTTCCAGTACCTGAAGCTTTGCAGAAGCTAAAGAATGGCGTCTGTTTCAGACAGAAGGACGCTAGCAATGCCAAAGAGTCTAAGTGAACAGGCTTCTGCTCTTTAGCCGCTCTTTGTGTAATTGACTGTGAGACCAAGGTGAGTGATTAAGCAGAATGGCCGTGTCCCTGATAACCAGTTCTCGAGTTGGAGAAACCAATTGTTCATATGTGGTTGGTATTTCATACCCCTGCTTTGTAGCGGAGAGAGAACTGCTGTTATACACTGTGTAAATATCTGTAGGGTCAGTGACAGTCCAAACGGAAGGACCTTGAACTGTTATTCTCAAAATGGAGGAGCCACCTGTGCTGTGCTACAGGGACAAAAAAAATATCTTTCAAGTCTATTGATACGAAAAACACGCTATAGTCTGGAGAACATCTGTTACCTGTGGCATGTGAAAGGGGAGGACTTGTTTTCTCTTAAATCCTTAGATCTGGAATTGGGAGACAGCCAACTTCTTTCTTTGATCAATGAAATACATTGAGAAGAACCCCATCAGCTGTGCTTGAGGTTTCACTATCCTGATGCTGCCCCCTATAGCACCGGTGTGACCTAGCAGTTTTCTGACTCCACAGATTCTGGAGATCCTGAGTTCTGTGGGCTGCTGCATTGTGGGTCAGACTGAAAGTCTGGTTCCTGCAGATCGGGTCCTCTATGCTCTGCGAGATGCCACCAGTACTGTGGACAGCCTGCCACTGATTGCTGGTACTGAAATGGTTCTCATCATACCAGCTCCCCAGTTCTGAGTGAATTTAAAGGGCTTGTTTTTTTCAGGTTCTATTATCTCAAAGAAAGGTGCTGAGTCACTCTCTGCTCTCGTGCTGGACGTCAAGTTTGGACAAGCTGCTCTGTATAAAGACCTGAAGGGTGCTAAAGAGTTAGCTCATCTGCTGGTATGTACATTGAGAAAAGTGTTGTCAAGTTGTGAGTAGTCATTAAGAAAAATTTGGATTAGCTCCATTAAACACAGTAAATATAAACACTTGACCTCTGACACAACCAGGGTCATTTTATGCCATCTGAGTATCCATGGCAACCAAGAAGCATCAAAACGTCGTAAAAAGGGTTCAGTCTGCATGTTTCCGGCTGAGGGGGACAAAGGTGACCCGAATGTGGATGATGTTGCAGGTGAAAGTCGGAAATGGTCTGGGGATACGAACGGGGGCGGTACTCAGCTGTATGAACAGTATGATTGGTCGATGTGTTGGAAACAGTCTGGAGGTGATGGAGTCTCTAGAGACGCTAAAGGGCCGAGGACCTGACGACCTGATGGAGCTGGTCAACACTCTGGGTAACAACATTAACCACATCCCTGAGGTAGTCAGCAAAGGCTTGAAAAAAAAAATCAAATGCATTTGAGGGGACATCAACTGTTTAACCTCTTCCAATATCTAATTATTTACATGTATAGTTTTAATAAGGTGATTTACAGCAGAGGTTTAAAAATACAGGTTGAATTATTTTTTGTTGTGGCTGTAGGTGGAGTCCTGCTACTGATGACTGGGTTGGTTCCTGACCTGTCAGAGGGCAGGAAGCAGATTCATGAGGCGGTGACAGGTGGAGCTGCCCTGTCCAGGTTCCAGGCTATGCTGGAAGCTCAGGGCGTGGCCAGAGAGGCGGCCATGCAGCTTTGCTCCGCCCACACTGATTACTTCAAGGTCCTGAGGAAATCTGAGCATCAGCTGGAGCTGCAGTCTGGAGCAGATGGTAAAAAGCTCGACCCTCTAACGAATGAATGATCCATCTGTTTTATCCACGTTCCGATGCTGTGGACGAACAAATCCAGACATTTTAATCCTGAAGTTTCTGTGCGACTTCAAAGTGAGTTTCTCAGAGTCCTGATCCTGACCATTGCTCTATGACGGGTTTTGTGACCAATGTTGACTTCAAACTCAGATCTTTTATTGTGCAGGTTCAGGAAGTTCAGAGAAAGCTCAGAAGCCGATCAATGATTGACCAAACAATCAATAACCTTTGTTTCCTCCCACAGGAACGGTTCTGGACATCAACGGTTTAGTTATAGCTGAGGTTCTTCATAACCTGGGGGCAGGCCGAACGAAGGCTGGACAAGCTATCAATCACAGCGTGGGGGCAGAGTTGCTGGTGTCTGTCGGCCAGCGGGTGGCTAAAGGTCAGAGGTCATATCCAACTTTAACACAATGCATTTAGGACTGTGTTGAGACCCCCGCGTTCCTGTTTTCAGGCGATTCTTGGTTGAGGCTCCATCATGAGGACGCAGCCCTGCCCCCAGACCTAATCAGCCGATTACAGAATGCAGTGATGCTTGGAAACGCTGACACAGGTGTACGGCCCAAATTGATTGAAGAACTTCTGCTACCTCATTCTTAATACTGAATTATTAAAATGAGTTTAATAAAGATTAGTAGCATAAAAATGTACCCACGGTCTCATTATTTCAAATCTTTATTTATATATAAAACAAAATCACCATCAAAAAAATCGAGTGAAGGTTTCTTATCCCACAGCAGCCACGCCATCATGTGTTGCCATGGAGACACAAGGAGGATGTGGTCAGTGGGCAACAGAGTTGAGCGGTTCTGCTCTGATGTTTCCTAAATCCAGGGTGGAGTCCGTTTCCTCATCGATTTCCCCGATCACTGCCCTGAAGATCAATCATTTAATCAGTCGACAAAAATGAGTTTCTAAAAATCCACCGAAATAAATGTCGCCACGATCGCTGGTCAAGCAAAGCTCTGAAAGCTGTCTGAGGGTGAAAGGTCATGGGTCACTCACACGTTGTCTCCTCTGACGATGTACAGTCCCAGAACCACCTGCTCCACCCCCTGACTGGAGCTAAACACCCGCTCGTGACTCTCATCCAGGATCAGGTTGATGGTCTGATCGAAGCCTTTCAGGGTGCCCTGAACACATAGTTGTAACCTTAGTCACTATTTACAGTTGTACAAATAAAACGTCTCCCTGTGGCCTTAATCAACCATCTTCATAAAAATAAACAAAACCTCAGATTTTTGGACAATGTACCTGAAATCCGAAAGTCTTTTGTATTTTACATTTTTGTAGAGTTTTTCCCCCAGATATGGAAAAGAGCATGCTGGCAGTATTAACATGTACATGTGAACTCACCACTATCATTCTGCCGTCTGAGGTGACGATGGCCACAGTACCTGAGTCACATGGTCAAGGTAAATACAACCGGGACAAAAGCAGGATTATATTTTACAGCTTTTACTATGTAGTGTTGCATGCACGCCTTAATATCAAAACAAACACCTCTCGGGGCTCCAAGGCTAAGCTACTTAGCGTGTTGTCATTCATTCAGTTAGCACGTTAGCTCGGCGCATGTAGCAGGATACGGTTAATATAGCTCTCCAGGGCGGTAGACATGGCTGCTGCCGGGCTTGGAGGCTCCTTTTACGTTAGAGAAGTCGATAAATGTTCCCGTTTCTTATAGGAAGACGAAGAGATGCAGAAACAACCGCTAACGGCAACAGCAACCCGGGGGACAGACAGAAGTAATCCAGCACAGAGTCAGCGAACAGGCAGCGCGCCCGAAACAAACGTCACATCCGGCTAACGGCAACAGCAACTCGGGGGACAGACAGAAGCAATCCAACACAGAGTCAGCGAACAGGCAGAGCGCCCGGAATAAACGTCACATCCGGTTCAGGTTTAAGATATTTATCGTTTTCTAAACGATGTTACCAAGAACTGAGCATCGTTAATAATACAAATGAATCCCAAATTTGAGACATAAGTGTAGACCAGTTTAAGGCCCACATTGAAGTTTTTTATATTTATGTTTGGGTCTATCAGATATGGTTCTGAAAAGGTTCCTTCAACTAAAGGCAACTTGTGCAAAGGTAGCTGGGTTAGACTCTAGCCATGATAGATGGATGGATAATGAAACCAAGGAGCCAATTCCTCCAGCGGGTCTTCCTCTTTATTGTTGTTCAGTAGTCTTCCATACAAAGGGGGTGGGGGTGGGGGTGGGAGCAGTTGAGCCCAACAGGACAAACACCAGGAACATCATCATGCTACCAAAGTATTAAATTTGTACAAAAATACTTTACAACATCCCTGTTCCTTTAAAGAAAAATACCGTTTGGTTGGTGAAGCTACATGGAAACTAATCTGACCCACTGTTTCAAATGGCAGTGCGATGCGTGTGTGTGCATGTGCGTGTTGTGTGTGTTTTTTGTGTATGTGGAAGTCTTGCTGAGGTGAATCACTAGCGTGCAAATCCCTGCAGTGCTACACACTCACACACATGCACACAAACGCTAAAACACACACACACAGACTCCATCTTTTTGCACAATCCTGTGTGTATGGCTTTAGATCTCACTCTTCAAACCCTCCTGAAGCCAGACCCCCACAGCCCTGTGGCTCTTCCTCATTGGTAGAACTGAGCTAGATTAGCATTACCAGCCGTATTAGCCATGATACGAATAATCCCGTGTGGTAAATGTCACTGAACCATACGCAGCTACACGCTAAAACAGTAGAAACGTCATGTTTGCTGTCACTGTGACAGAATTTAAAGGCTCCTCACAGTGGTGTGGAATACATGGCTAACAGCAATATCAACAGCCATTTAATCCCGTTGGTGGGTCTCAGGTATGCGTTAGCATGGGCTACATGTAAAGGAACAATATGCTATTTCTCAGAGACATACTATGTACCACAATGACACCGTTATTGTTTACATTATTTATCATCAGCCTCTACTTTTGCGCCCTGGAAATCATGGAAATATTTAATAAGTGTTTGCCGTCAACATATTTCACACATAATCACTTGTGAGGTCACTTCATTCTCTTAACTCTAAGGTGGCATGTAAAATACTAGCTGTGTAAACCATATCTTGTGCTGTCGAGAGAGTAGCAACCTTAACTAGGTCGTCTATAATATAAGACCAGCCACTTTGATGGATTGTAGCCCTATGTTAACCTTGTGCTACTCGTGCACAGACCCATCAGGAGCTGTGTTGGCGCTTGGGTTACCAACAAGGATTAAAGCATCAGTGTACCTGGTGGGAAACATAACTACAGCTAGCATTGTGCTGTCTTTGGTAGCCACATGTCAGACAATCTCGACACCCTGTATGTAGAGGCTGTTATCAGCACATTAGCATGTTAGCACTGTGTGAAAACCTCAATCATGCTTTCTGTCCTGTCAAACAGCCTGTGGCTAACAAATGACTAGCAGGAGGGATTTGATTGGCCAGTTGAAAATTACGAGTTTAGAGGTGAGATGCTAATTTTTCTAACACACAGCACACCCACACACTTACACACACACTCATGTTTACTGACACAGACTTCCTGTTTTTCAGGATCTTTTGTGTAATGTTTTGTGGTCATGAGGTGAAGAGTTTCAGGGTTTGATTTTTTTATGTCAACAGCAACATGACTGAACTGTATTTAATCTATTTTACATGTTTTCAGATTCAGTCGCCACAGAAACAAACAGAGAAACTGACAACAATCAATCAAAAACACACAATCGATTAGCATAATAGATTACTATTACTGAGGGGGTGGGGGGACGTGGGGGGGTGGCATGCTTGGCTTCTTTCTCGGAGCTGATTGGTGCTTTTGTGTGGGGGAGGGGGCAGATTTTATCTTCTGATTGGTTCCAGCCAATCAGCTGAAGCGCTCAGAAATGAAACTTGGATGAGGGAGGAAGTTGGGCCCCGTTCACACTGCGGGCGAACCCCTTTTTGCTGCTCGAATCGTGAAGCTTGAGCGTCCACATTTGCAAGTGATCAAATCAGATTTCTTCGCGTCCGAACTTCAGAGCCCGGGCTGGATCGGTTGCCGTGGTAACGACGTCGGCTTCAGTACACAGAAGTAGCGACACAGAAGCATGTGAGACAATGGACAAGCTCCACAGCGCGATATTCTCCTTGGTGTCCTCACTGCGGCGTCCCACTAGGTGACTCTAGGTGTCTCTTCCCGAATGTTGTGCCGTTATTAGCGTCTCCCTCTTGATGATGTCCGTCGCTATTGGTCCCAATCGGATTTTCATGATTCCAGACAGGATAGAAACCCGATTTGGGGCGGCAGTGTGAACAGGGCCTTAGAAGGACAAAGCCAGGATAAGGTGGGAGGGGCTTAACTGGCCTTGATTCTAAATACAACACACACACACACACATACATACATACACACAGTGTGGCCAGTCCAACAGGTGTAAACGGTAGAAAAATCTTATTGAACTGCTCATCATCACCATCTTCCTCATTGTCTTCCTCCAGCCGGCAGCTCATTCATGGCACAGAACTAAAATCTTAAATTCAAACCCTCACTCTGGTTGGAGATGCTCCGATCAGAACCATCCCAGAATGATCGGACGTTGATAGATCCTTGATATATATTGGAAGTGTGTAACCCCAATGACATCATCCATTTTCCCATATTTGTTTCCTCAAAGCAGGAAGTGAAAAGATCCAGGTCGGTCGCGTGTCAGATTCTGAAATCTGATTCTGTGGTTCTTTGCCAGGTTGGACAGAACCACGGCACTGGTTCAGCACTGGACTGGGACAAGCAGTGACCCAAAATAAAAATGAGAATCATCTAAGACAAATAAGGTTACTGGCTGAGGCTCTGGGTCCATTGGGACCAGTACAGTATTGTAGCTCCATTGAGGACACGGCAACAGAAACAGAGGAGTTCTTCTGACCCAGGTGGAGTCAGCTGCCATGATTCAGAAATCCACCAGAACCACCCAAAAACTCCAATTCAAGTCTTCCTTCTTGGCTCGTATAGTTCTTGGAACGAGTTAAACCTTTGCTAGTGGCTCTAACAGAACAATTACCCATCATTCTTGGACCAGTCTCACCAGTATTTTCAGTGGTTCCTTTTTGATCAGTAGTCATTTCTATTGTTCCATTTGGACCAGTATCCAGAACAGGTTCAGATGGACAGTTAAGGTGTCCATCTATGTGCTTTTGTGCTGCTTCAGCAATTCAAAGATCAGTGGTTATGAGTTAAAGTTCATCCATTAGGTGTGTAGCACCATGGGGGGTCCACTGTGACTCAGGCCGGAACCAGTTCAGCTCTCTTCTTTGATTGTTGATCTCTCTTCTTCTGTCTGGTCCTAACTGGCTCTGTCTACTTTTGTGTCTGCTATAAGGACTTATTTGTCACCTGACCCACCATCAGCACGTCTCCAGGTTGGCTCCACTTGATTGGAACGCCATCTTCTGCATGTCCAATAGGGAGCTCAGACGGTCCGAGGTCACAGCTGATTGACTGGGGGGAGTGGCTGTTGTTGGCGGTGCCTTCAGTGTGATTGGTCAGCAGGGAAGGGGAGGAGGCGGGGTTTCGGCTGATGACAAGCTCCAGGCGGTTTGGAGACTCTGCGATCAGCGGAACCACAAGGCAGCAGTCAAAGTCTCTGGTCCGGACGTGGTTAATCTGGGAGAAACAACATGGATGCCGTTAACGAGCCAGGCGGAGCCCCAGGTTTGGGGAGCTGTTGTACTGTTTATACTTATTTAGCGTTGTCATTGTTTGACTACCTGCAATATTCGGTCGTAGGCTTGGAGGCCACCCTGCTCCGCTGGGCCTCCTGGACGGATGTTGCTAACATAGACACCGCGATCCAACAAACCATCAGAGACACTAAAACCAAAGTCTTCCAGATCTGAGGCCTTCTCTAGAGTCAGCTACACACACACACACACACACAGTTAATTCAATTTCCCTACAGGGATGAATAAAGTAAATATTAATCTGAACGTCATGACAACGACACCAATCTCTGTCAGTGTCTGAGAGGGCACCTTGTGGAGCTCCACGGGGTTCTGGTTCAGGATGTCATTGACTTCCTGTCTCATCTTCCTCATGGCGAATGCACGACGTTGAGGATCAGATGGTAAGGTGTTGGACCGCGCCGACACCTGTGAGACGGTGAAGGAGCCGATAAAGCTATGACACAGTTATTCAGTGGAGCGGCTGACCTGGGTCAGGGGTGGTCACCTGCGGTTTGGAGTTGCTACGTTCCTGGAAGCTCGCCTGTCGGCCCAGTGTGCTGCGTGGGGGGGTGGGGTCGTGGTTCAGACTGAGGCTGGAACCTGACATAATGGTTGCCTGGAGACAGCGAATCAAAAGGCATCTGATCACAACTCAGGACAGATGCATTCGGGGAGCCTGAGGAGAAGCCTGTGATGATCCAGAGAGAGCAGATCGGATTCCGACAGGTTCCTCAACCCACCGCTGATCTTGGGCTGTTATAGACCTGCTGAAGATCTACTAGATCCAGTCGTGAATGATCTGTCCTGTTTACAGTTTAGATCAATCACTTCTTTCTCACATTCAAGCCAATTAAAGGCGAGCATCACAGACCTCCCATCGGGCTTTGCAGAAGCTGTACCAGCATGCCTTCCTCACACCAGCCGTGCCAACGTGATTGGTCAGAAGCCATGTGACATTAAAATGATGACATCACAGCGTTGCTGCTGAAGCGTCGTTAGTCACATTCAAACAGATAAAAAAAGGAGAGGAGAGGAAGAAAGGAGAAGAGGGGGATGGAGGAGGAGAGGTACCAGAGTGTGGAGGTGCATTTCCTGTCCAGACTCCTGGAAGAGAACCAGTTAATTTGGTTTTCAGCTTTGGGACTCAAACGCAACAGTATTTAAACTTTTGAAGGATTTTGGAGGGACCCTGAATTCCTCTCTTCCTTCGACGATGAGTTCACTGAAATCCGCTCATTTCACTTGGAATTGAACCTTCTCACTCACCTCCAGCTCCCTGAGGATGCCGCTCTGGCCGCACGTTTCCAAGTCCTCCAGAGCCTGAGACCAGAAGTTCTCCTCCTGGTCTGGTTCTGTCCCATCGTGTCCCACGGTGAACCTGGAGCAGAGAGGTCAAAAGTCAGCCAACCAGACGTGAGACGCTCCTCTGCTCTGACACTGGTAAGGTCATGCACATACAGTTGAGCACTAGACAGGGTCAAAGGGTCACCAAGTGAGGGTCTCTGCTGATGGGGTCAGGGGGGTGGGTGTTAGAAGGCAAGTGTGTGAGGTTAGGGTTAGAGGTCAAAGGTCAGTGTGATACCTGCTGTCAGAGATTAAACCGCTGGGGAGGTTACAGACTCTGTAGACAGAGACAAACCGTGGATACTGCTGTTAGCTGCATGCTAATGTCCCGTTCATTTCAATAAGGAACATAACAGGGGGAAATGCAAACAAAATCCTCCTAATACTGAAACAAAGTACCCGGAAAGTATATCTGCCATACAAATACTATGAATTACGCTATCAGAGACACAGACTCTGCTTTTAACAGCTTAAAACATAACCTGATAAAGTGTGAACTGAACAGATCATAGATTTGATCAAATCATCTTTACTGCAGACAATTTAAACCACTGCTTGTCGCATTTAACATCAGCTGTAGGCAGTCAGTGGGGTCAGCGTGGCCGTTTTTCCACCAAAAACACCAATAACTCTCTCACCCTCCGAGCGGGGGGCGGTCCCAGTCATCATCACCCAGGCCCAGGTCCGATAGGGGATTGGCTCTCGGGCGAGTGGAAGAAGATGATTGGCTGTTGGTCACCTTGGCGTTGCACCACTCATGGAAACTGTATGGAGATGACTGAAAGGGTGGAGCTACACACACACACACACACACACACACATACGCGCGCACGCACACAGAGTTACAGTTTGGTTAGTTGTTGGGAGCAGCGCTCTACAGAATCTACCACAAGTCCCTGATCTTTGTGCTCAGAAGGCCAGAGGTCAGTCTCTTACCCGGGCTGGTGAAGCTGCTGTCCATGTTGGATCCGTCCCACGATTCCACGGCGCTGTCCACCGACGGCAGCGTGCTGAAGGGTCTCTGGCTGGAGAGAGGCGGGACTGTGACGACAGACTCCTCCCTCCCATCCTGGTGCTCGTGCCCCGCGCCTGGGCCTAGGCTTTGTCCAATCACACAGGACTTTGGACTGGTCACTGAGATGGACACCGAAACAGAAGAGTTTGTTTGAAACGGTGGTTTAGTGACGTTAAAGCTGCATTCGCTGCACTGCGTACGTTCTCCCTGCTTCTTGATCTTCAGGGTGACTGTCTCGCCCGCCTGCTGCAGCAGACTGATGGCTTCGCTCAGAGGTTTCCCCTTCAGGCTGCTGCTGTTGATGGCTAAGATACGATCACCCACGTGGATGGCACCAGTCCTACAAACCCACAAACACACTGTCAACACTCTGTGCTTTTTAATAATCTCTGCCATTACCCCTGCGAGTAACATCTTGTTGAATAGACTGAAGATGGTTTATTTATCTCATAAAACAGATGGATCTTCTCCACTAAAACCAGAGCAGCTGACACTGTTTATAAAGCCTCTACAGTAACCATCTGTATGTGACTGTGTGTGTGTGTGTGTGTTTGTTTACCTCTCTGCCAGCCCCCCCTTGGTCAGCGATGAGATGATGATGGGGTCAAAGGGCTCCTCGGTGCCTGAGATGGTGATTCCCAGTGGGCCTCCATACCTCTGCAGCTCCACAGTATAGATGATGCTGCCTGATACTTCCTGTTCATCTGCAACATGTCACAGGTTCATTAAAGATCACAAACCTCTCAACAGACAGTCTGGCAAAGATCATCACTAATTAGCGTCAGTGGGTTTGGTTTTTATGTTTTAGGTATCAAATTCATGGCCCGGGCAAAATCCTGCAGAGATCCTTCAAAGACATTATGTGTTTCCATGGTGACAGGGAAGAAAGAGCAAAGGCCATAAACTGAAAATCTGTTCCACACCATAAATGTGACTTTCTGGAAGAAGGGTTCTACGTTTAGAACATTGTTGGTTTGCTCTAATGACAGAGCTCCTGTGCTGAGCTGTGATTGGCTGTTTCCATCTACAGGAATCGGTAACTTCATAGCTGCAGACTGACCTGCTGACCTCGAACCCCCAGTCAGCTCTTACATTGATAGCTTGTTGTAATTAATGCATTTGCATGATTTAGGCCTATTCTCTCCTGTACCTTTCCTCCTCCCCCTTCTCCTCTCTCTCTTCCCAGCCCCCCATCAGCAGGAGGGTCCCCCTATATGAGCCCGGTCCTGCTCAAGGTTTCTTCCTGTTAAAGAGAAGTTTTTCCTTGCCCCTGTAGCTTGTTGGGGGTCAGGCCCTGGGATTCTGGAAAGCACCTAAGGACAATTTTGACTGTACTAAATAAAGATGAACTGAATTGACTTTCCAGACTAAATTAAAGCCACAAATCCTAATCTGCTAATCCGGCCACAGATCTGTTCTCACTACCTGAGTTGTCTTCATCTTTTTGGATCTTGAGTTTCACCAGCTCCTCACACTGCTGCAGGATCTGAACGGCCTCCTCCATGGAGCAGTTTTCCACACGGATGTTATCGATGGCCAGCAGCTTGTCCCCCAGTTCCAACGTTCCCGTCCTGAAAACGCACCACGTAATTCCATCACCTTTAATCTTTGCTACAGTAAAACAGCCCAGATTGAGTTTCCCACCCCAGAGTACATGACCTACAACACACACAGAATCAGCATCATTGAGGTCAGAGAGGTTACCTGTGAGCCACGCTGCCTTTTTTGATGTCAGAGATGATCAGTGGATCACCTGGTTTCCTGTTAGATGGAGCTGAACACACAGAATTGGCTTCAGATGAATTACTAATACTATATTTTTAATAATATATTTAACTGCTGAAGATTAAACGTTAAATGCTGAAATCAATATTAAAATGACATTTATGCAAATGTAAACTTTAAGTTCCCACAAGTCTTGTTGTCAGAAGCTGATGAAAGTACAAATTAATCATGAGTGCTGCTTTGATCTTTAAATGTCTCCAATGTTGGTTACATTTTGAACTCTGTAATTGGATTAAAATACGTGTGAAGAAAATTGGTCTCAAACAGATTTAATCATCAGCTTTTAGAAACATTTTTGTGTCTCAAGAAATAAAAAAAGAAAACAACAATTAAATAATGATCAATAGGATATTTAATATCAAACAACAACCACATGGTGGCGCTGCCTAAGTCTCAATCACAGATGTGGAAACTCTTGCTGTGCTGCAAACGAGGCTAAAAATAATTGTTATACAGCGCGCGAGCGTGACCTCATTTTTATGTCACGCTGCACAAACAGAGATAACTCTCATCCTTCTCTCCTCTCCTTCACTCTGTCTTTACTCACAGCTGATTGTGATTCCCAGCTCCACTCCTGGTTTCTTTGGAAGCTTTACATGAAACGTCCCAGAACTGGGGATGACTGATTCTTGGGGGGGGGAGTAAGAGACAGGGAGGGGGAGAGAGAGAGAGGAGAGAGAGAGAGGAGAGAGAGAGAGAGAGAGAGAGGGAGGGGAGAGAGAGAGAGAGGTGTTATTTATCCAGCTGGATGACAGGAAAACAAACATATGCTTGTTTGGATGCTTGGGCAGCAGGATGCCAAAGAAGCAGAGTCAAACACCAGCGAAGCGTCAAAGCGTCCCAACAGCTAATTTTTTCCATGGTAGCTTTGATTTCATGATTAGGTTTCATCAGTGATACTTTTCAAAAACGAGCAAAAACATTCATTAAAACCAGCATTGTCATTTAATGTGAGTAAACCGTAACAAGCTTCTCGACAGAGCTCTCTGAAATACTCACATAACAAGGAGGAATCTTGGCTTCAATTCCACAGAAAACACAGATGTGTGTGTGGGTCTGTGTGTGTACCTGCCACATCGAATTCAATCTCAAGTGTGAGCTGGGCTGTGATGGACGAGTCTCTGAGCAGCTGATTGGTTTCTTCCAGAGTTGAATCTTCAGTAGGAACTCCATTTATTGACAAAATCCTGTCACCAATCTGCAGGATTCCACACCTGCGCACACACACACACACACACAGTCAGTTGTATGTAGTGTAATAATAATCAGTAAAATTTGGATAACTGACCGCTCAGCGGGGCTGTCGGGATCGATATATGCGATGAGCGGCGGTGAGGAGAGAGTTTCCGTGGCAAAAACTCCCCCCTGCAGCTGCAGGCCGAACCCCATGATGCCGTCACCCAGCAACATCACTTCGGTGGTCTCAGTGTGAACAACCTGACCGGCAAGACCCACAGTGGAGGAGGCAAGAGACGCTGAGAGGGGGAGAAAGAAGGGCGTCAGTGTCTCACGGTTAATCACCTGGAGTCAAAGGTCAAAGTTCACACTCACAGCAACTTTTGAAGTCCTTCTTCTTGGACTTCTTCTTCATCAGTGTGCCTCGTGGACTTGTGGGATACATGTTCCTGGGCAGTGTGCTCATGTTGAGGGACGAGAGACTATAGGCTGACATGGAGCCAGGAGAGTATGAGTGGCTGAGCGCTGCAGACAGAGAGAGAGAGAGATGTGAGCGAAGGTCACCGTGTAACACTTCAGGAGAGAAAGAGGGGATCAGACGTACAAGGGTTGTTGGGATGGCGGTTGTGCGATCTGGCAGCTGATTGGTCAGGGTGGTACGTGTTGTAGTGGTAGGGGGGGAGGACAGGCGCGGAGCCTCCGGTCTCCCAGGGGAGGGTCCGGGGACTACGCTGTACCTTGACTGCATATACACACACAGACGCCCACACAGACACACACATAGGGTATTCAGGTTAGAACAGAAGGAAAGGTCAGAGGTCGGGTGACCTCCGTATAAAAGATCAAACATGTCTCTGTGATCTTTTATAACCTTTTATCTTAAGTGCCCCATGGCTGAACACAGCGGGTCCAGACACAAACCCTCCACGATAGATAACCAAACCTCACGTATTCTTCTCTGTCTGGGAAGAAGGTAAACTCCCCTCCTTTTCCTGACCAGTAATTCATGTTCTGATATCTTGCTGTCATGTGTTCACACCCACACAAACCTGGTATTGTGTACTGAAAATTGCTCTGATGCGCTCAAGGTCGGTTATGCCAGATGCTGTGTACTGTACCTCGCTGCGATGCATTCAGGGTTGGTCAGGCTTGGTGTTGTGTACTGTACTGTGCTGTGATGCGTTCAGGCCCTGTGCTATGTAGTGTACTATATTGTGTTGCACTGAGGCCCAATGCTGTGTATTAAACTATCCTGTGGTACCTTCAGGGCCACTCAGGCCTGGTGCTGTGTATTGTAATGTACTGTAATGTTTTCAGAAGCTGTGCTAAGTATTGTACCATGTTGTGTTGCATTGAGGCCCATTGTTGTATATTGTACTATCCTGGTGCATTCAGGGGGCACCCGGGCCTGGTGCTGTGTACTGTACCATGCTGTGGTGCGTTCAACGCTGGTCGGGCCTGGTGCTGGGGCAGGATCTCCATGCGCACTGTCTGACAGGCGGCCGACAGCAGCTGAGTGGCTTCAGCCAGTGAGCAAAACTCCATTGACTTCCCATCAACGGAGAGGATATGATCTCCAGCATGAAGAGCACCACACCTGCGCACACACACACACACACACACACACGCACGCACACATAGGGTCAGAGAATGTGTCGGGTCAACCCAGGTGAGCCATTGAAGGTGGGCGGGGCCACATACCTGTCTGCGATGCTGGCTGGTTTCACCTTGTCGATGACAATCACCTGTTTGTTGCAGAACATGGATGTAGACAGAGCGATACCCAGGCTGGAGCCTGTCGCCTTGGCAACCTCCACCAACAGTGGCCCCGATGCCGTGGCAACCGAATCTGAGGCATCACATCACGGGTGTGTTATTCACAAATATAAAACTTTATCCCGATGAGCTGAGCAGTGATTATTTAAGTGAATGCCTCAAAACCTTGTTCCTTCATATAAACTTAGTTTTACTCTTTTATTTACAATCACAGTTAAGAGGTGACAGGTTATTGATCAGCAATGACTCCGCTTGTTTTGTAGATATCGATTGGCGAACTCACCCATGACGGAAACGTCGTACTCGAGCAACAGCGTGGCTTCCTGCCCACACTGCTTCAGAATACTCATCGCCTCTGCCAGCGTGCTGCCATGGAGACGGATCCCATCGATGCTCAACAATCGATCACCCGGCTTGATCGTTCCTTCTCTGAAGGGATGGGGAGAGGTCGGGAGAGAGAGAGAGAGTCTGCACATAGGCTCTGGAAGGACAGAAAGCCTCAAGTAATGCTGAGGTCAGAGGTCACTCACCGGTCAGCTGGACCGCCCGGCCTAATGTTTGTAATGACAATGGGACGAGACTTGTTCCTGTCTTCATGAGCGCCGCCTGCACGCACACACACACGTGTCATGAACACAATCGTCCCTATCTCACACACATACAAACAAATCCCTCACCTCTGATGACGAAGCCAAAACTGTTTCCCTCTCTGTGCAGCGTGACTTCGACATTCTTGAATATGACCCCTGACCCTTGCACGGCTGCAACGGGACACGACACGTCAACCACCCGCAGGTCACAGACACGCGGCGCTGCTGACGGACCCCCGCGGCAGTACTCACACACAGGTGGCAGCTCGTACTCCACCTCCAGGACCACTCGTTCTCCCACGTTCTTCAGCAGGCTGATGATCTCGTCGTGCCTGAACTTCGCCAGGTTGATTCCGTTCACGGCGCGGATGTAGTCGCCCACGTTCAGCTGGTCGCTCCTGTTAAACCCGTTCATTTTCAACAGTTAGCGTGAATGGTTGACCGGTCTCCATTACACACTGAGGAATCCTCACAAACTGAGCCGTAGCACTACCTGGCTGCGATGCCTCCCTGCCGCAGGTTTGAAACTCGCGGTTTCCCGTCCTTGTCAATGCCTCCGGACACCGTCAGCCCCAGTGTCGTACCCTCCTTCTTCACCAGCTCCACCACTGAACACCCCCGAAACTCATCTACGACACACAGCAGAGCACTTTGACATGTAGTCTCTTTCATTTATCCATCCCTCCATCGCTGCTCTCCGTCCGACCGGCCGAAGAGGAAGAATCCAGAAGACCACAGATGTGATGTCACCTCTTTTTCTGTCACTCATCAATTTTTCATCACAAAGCTGAAATATTGAAGAGCAGGAGAGACGAGTCCAGAGCAGCTCTGCTCCCACCAACCACAGAGAAAAGGATAGATGGGCTTTAAACTGTTGTTCTACCACCGCGCTCTAAATGGTTCAGTAACCTGTCAAATGGTTCTGATCTGGAGGGTCTAATGTAGTGGCTGCTGCCAGTCTCACGGGTGGGGGAGCCCTAGTCAACAGCACGAATGATTGATACTAATGAAACAATATAAACCCTCGAAAAAGGAACTGCTGACATGATGTTAAACTGAAACAAAAACCTAGAGGGAGTGTGTTTCATTTGCAGTGTGAGAAATGAACATTGGAAACGATCAAACGATTTCACCGAGCAAACATCAAGAACTGGGTTGCAGATTTTCTTTCGCCTTTACTAACAAAATCCGCGATGGGACTTAGCTCCCAATGCTCAAGTGACGCTCGAGTATATCTAAAAATAGCTGTCGATCAAAAAGGGACTCAGCCTTTTGACTGATCCTACAGTCGTCATGCCGAATCCGGCCGAGCCCAAGGCCACCGCTCCACCATTCTTTTTCATCAAACTGAGCCACCGCTCTTGTTCTCCTGCACTCTGAAGGTTCTCCTCTGGATGTGATGGTCATGGTTCTGACTGGTGCTAACAGGACGGGGAAGCTAGCATCATGGCTCTGATTTGTTACCATTCATAGTCAATCATAGACAACAGCTTCAATTATGAGGCCAAAACCAACACAAAGAACAGCACATCTGTGTGTTTGTTGTTTGTCTCTTCTGGACAGTTGAGTGAAGACTTGCTAACATTGTTTAGTTTTTCGGTTTTTAAAGGTGGATGTTTGGTCCCAGCTCCACAAGTCAGACTACAGATACAGATCAGGTGATCTTGGAGGTCTGTCCTCAGGGTTCTGATCTCAAATCAGATCATGGAACAGGATGGTCACCTGGTATACTCTGCCTCCTGATGGCCAGGGCTCCATCTGGGGTTCTGGACCCGGCTGAGTGTTTGGTGTACGGGCCTTCATCTGAAATGAGAAGCGACAACATGAGGTCCACATCTGAAGCTCTTTTTCCTGTCATCAGCTTTCCACCAGCTGATGACAGGGGAGGTTCTGGCATTTGAGGGCTGGTCACATTACAGCAGCACCCACTGACAATGAAATACTCCAACCTAAATATAAACAAGAGCACAAATACCACTGTATTCAAAACACTGATGGATTCATCTCAGGATTTCAGCTGCCACTTTTAGTAATCTGTAAAAATTAGGAGTAATGAAGTCAGGCTTCCGGCCTATCTGATTGGCTATATCGGGTCGGCCAATATTTCGCATTTTACGTAATCTGCACAATTGTCCGCAATGTCGTAATTCACTGATCCGTTCAAAGATGTCGTCGGGGTTTTGCGTAGATGGTGGATGCGCATGTTTTATCTGTCCTATTTACTCTGAAGGAGCTTCACTGCACCGACCAAGATGTTGCTAGGGCCATAACAATAATGATTCAAGTTTTAAAAAAAACTTTATTAGTCCATCAAAGACGCATTTGAACCAAATGACATTGTTTTTGCAAACACAGCCAAATAGACACATCTTGTTGGATTAAATGTGTCTTTTTTGTGTCTCTGTTGTGTTTGTGTTTTGAGCTCTGTCACTATTTCGTGGTCAATAAAGTTTTTTGAATCTTATCTTGCATCAGATACAATCATACATGCAGTATATTTCTTACAGAAAAAGAGTTTAATTACATCAAAGTAATCTAATTACAGCATTTTAAGAATCCTTTTTTGATGGTCAGTAAAGCAAACACATGTCAAGACAGTAAATAAACAAGTTATTTTAATAGAGATATTCACTAATCGGTTATCGGCATCAAAAATCCTGGTTGTGTAATGAGATTTAAATTTATTCAAACAACTCGGAACAAAAAATAATAGAAGGATAAAGGTCGGAGGACATGGCGCTTACATGATGACACATTCTTCCACTTTTAACCCAAACCCATCATGACTAACCTAAACCAACGCTAAACCTTCATACCAAGTCTGAACCAGTAAAGACACTTTTGAAGCTGTCAGGATCAGACCAAATGTCCCCACTTTGACAGTGAAATGGGAATTTTGGTCCTCACTACATAACAGTACAGAATCACACACACACCATAGCTAACTGGAGGAGAAGGCTTCTTCCTCCACATGTAGGACAGTAGCAGTAGCTTAACAACATTTATACAAATAATCATTTAAATGAGGTCATGTGTTCATGGATCAGAGTTCCGTATTTAAATCTGAGCCAATTGAATAGAAAGAGGCTTTGCTGTCTCAATTTTGTGTAAAAGCAACAGTAAAAATACAGGATGAACAGCTTATGTTAGGATGTAGTAGACATCTTTAATGTTGCAGCATTAAAATAACCTGAAACGGTCGCTCATCCCAAATGTTTTCACACTTGAGCCCATCGTCACTGTAGATACTTCGGTACTCGGAAGTACTGAAGTATTTCAGAGTGCCCCGTCATCGCAGCATTTTCACCAACTTCAGCTACAAAATCCAGCAGAGCTTTGTCCATCAGACCTCCTCCTATTCCTCTCAACGCATACCATTAATGTTACATTCATGAAAACAAGAACACACACTCACACACACACACTCTCCCTGCTAACACTCACTCTCCCTCTTCCAAAGCTACCTACTGAATGAAAGCATCGCTCTCCCTCTCTAACACACACACACACACACACACACACACACACACAACACACACACACACACACACACACACACACACACACACACACAATCCATCTCTGTTTTCAATGTCAGCAGTTTTCACCATGCCAACATACGTTAACACCGCTCAAATCCTGCCAAACCCATCACACACACACACACACACACACACACACACACACACACACACACACACACACACACACACACACACACACACAGACACACACACCCTCTCTCCATGCACAGCTCTCTACCTTTGTTCACCCTGCGAAGGATCTGGCAGCGACATTTAAAAGACACGGCGATCATGGCGAAGCCGAGCTGACCGTGGCCTCCCCCCCCCAGCCATGCAGATGCAGCTGCCACAGAATGCACCTCCGCCTCTGACTCCTCCTCTTCGTCCTCCTCTGCCTCTCTGAGCAGCCAAATGACAGACGAGCTCCTTGAGACCGGCACGTAATCGTTTCACAGCGAACGAAAGAGAGAGCGAGGGAGAGACGGGGTAGAGAGGGAGGGCTGCAGATGTGAAGCTCCTCCATAAAACGATGGGGGGGGGGGGCTGCGCTGCGCAGATGAGAGGATGAAGAGGAGGAGGGGGAAGATAGAAGGGGGTGGGAGGAGGGTGGCTGAATCCCTCAGCGAGATGGAGGGATGAAGAAAGACGAAATGCTGGTGGAAGAGGAGGTGAATGATGAAAGGAAAGGAGGGAAATTATGAATGATTTTAAAGCATCAAAGGAAACAATGCCCAGTGATTTGTTTCCCAGGAAAAGAGGGTAAACTCGAGGTGTAAACACCCTCATAAACACAGCATCAATAAAACTCTGATCACTACAAATACAAACTGGAGTAATCAATATCGGTATAGGGTGTTGATGTCATTAGACCACACCCCTTCTCATTACAGAGATGCGCATCACCTGATAAGCTTAATTGGTAGTGGGCTTCCGAGCCTAAACAGCTTGGAGTAAGACAACGTGCATGAAGAGGATGACGTGGTCAAAATACTCATTTGCCTAATAATTCTGCACTCGCTGTATACTTGATATGATCTGGCTTGATATGGCTCTGATGAATGACATCATCATTATCCTTTCATCTAACAGGAAGTTCGGTTATAATATGACTTACTCCAGGTTACCACAGTAAAATATTACATAGACACATAAGTGTACAGCACAGACTGCTGTAGTCAGGACTAGTAAGAGTATAGTACAGTAATGGTATCCAAAAGTAATCGGAGCCAATAGGAAACCAGCTTTTCTGTCTGTGATGTCACTCACCGCGTTGGGGCGTGGTCTAATCCATCAGGTAGTAAAAACACACATGTGGGTCAGTGTTTCAGATGCAGATTACACCAGATTAGTGTGTGTGTGTGGTGTGTGTGTGTGTGTGTGATGTTCTAATAACATCACACACACACACATGCAAAAACCCATCTCTCCCCCTTCCTCTCAACCCCCTTAGCACAAACGACCACACGCGCACAAATAACAGTTTTAGGCTGTGATTTGAGGTGAACTGATCTCTGCTGCCCCCTGCTGCTCGTATAGAGTAGCTGCTGCTGTCTGACCACATCGCGCCCCCTGCTGGATACACCTCAGTATTGAGTGTATAACTACGACAACTCCTGAAGTACTACAGAGACACAAAATGTGAATAAATTAGGTCCTCGATGACAACAAATAACTTCCGGTGAACTAAATAGTTGAAATGTTGTCTATCACACTGACTATTAATGAAATACTGTACAACTGTTACTGCAACAGCTTCTAATACTAAAATATCAGTGCAACTGAAGCTGCAAAACCTTGAACAGAAGTAAAAGGTTTAAATAGGGCTCAACAATATTTAACCTTAACAATAAACACAGTAGAGAAGCCAGAACCACGCCTGCCGAACCGCAATCCCGTCAAACTGAAACGGAACCAGACGGATCACGACCCTGATGAGCTGCAACAAACTTCTGACAACGGAACTTAAATTAGGCTGTCAATGATTCTGCTGGAGTTGTTCCTTTTTGGTGCAAACGGGCTTCCGTACAGGAGGAAGTCCATTCACTGCCTCTCCTCTGCTTCCTATCACAGACCTGTAAATGCACATCAGCTGTCGTGATACAGTAAAATAAGCTGATGAAGCTCAACACACACACACACACACCACACACACACACACACACACACAGACACACTACTGCAGCCGTTACCATGGAAACAAGCTGATGAATAATTGAGAGGGTGATAGGGAGATAGTCTCTGCACCGTACAAAGAGTGATATTGAGTGATGAAAGCAGTGTGTGTGTGCGTGAGAGCGCACGTGTGTGCGCGTGAACTTACTTAAACACATGGGTTTGAGTCACATCTTATGACATCTTATGTAAGTCCACACAGAGAAGAGGAGTCAGTGTTAATAACAGTATCAGAGGAGAAGAGGAAGTGTAAAGCTTTAATTAGTGTTAACAGTCACATACAGACTCACAAGTCTCTGCATGTGTGTGTGTGTGTGAGAGAGAGAGAGAACCAGATGGGCTGAAACCTCAGAACTGTGAACACAAACTCAGAAGCTTCGCTTCAGCACATCACATGACTAGAGAGGAGAGACGACCTCGTCCTTACATCAACCTCGTCTCAAAACCCCTCAAATCAGGCGGATTTTAAACTGAATCTCAATGTCAAAATGCTGGAAAATAGGTCTTTAAATCCAACTAACTCCGCCAGAAGTGTACACCCCTACGCAGGGGTGTGTGCTACATGTGTTAGCTACTGTGAAGAGTTCTGTAGAAAACTAAACCGCTAATCTGCACAAGTAAAATATAGTTTAATAGCTACGTGGGATCGTAACTATGGACACCTTTACAATTTTGTCATGTCCATGTTTACCGATCCTGCTAGGCTAGCTGCTAATATGGGCGTGTACCCACTGCAGGAACCTCCCCTGAACAGCCATTTACAGGAAAATTTAAGGGGCCCAACTGTAGCTGTAGTGTAGCTAATTTAGCCCTAAAAACCTCTTAGTGGGGTTTGGAGGAATGTAATCCGTTGTGCTTCTGTGTCTGCGTAGTTTACAGGAGGGATTGTGTCAGTATTGGATCACCTGCGACCGCCGCACAAGTGCGCCTCTCAAAAATTTCGGGATCGTAGATCAGGGGAGCCACGATGCGGTGATGCTTTTAGCCTTTTAGCCAGGGTGATCTAAACTGGTTTAGCTTAGACAAAACAATAAGGCTGGTTATATATAGGACCCATTCGAACTAAACGACAAAGTTTTCTGACGAGCGATGTCTTGATGCCTGGGCTTTTTGATAACCAAACCCTTCTTTATTAAATCCAAAGCCATTGGCTGTCCCTAATGAACGCCTCCCCACTTCGTTCCTTGGATCCACCGCCATGTACACAAACCAGAAACGCGCCAAATGCCCATTTTTGTTTTGTATTTGAGGGCAAAACTCTGGAACGCCGCACTTCACGGACCTGTAGGAAATCATATTCTACTTTCATGTTTACCTCCTTCCTTCTTTATTATTTTTGCTTTTGGTACCTGAATCTCTTGTACGACATCACGCGGTGACCGAAGCTTGTGCCATCATCCAGGGGTCCCACCCTGCAGCGGAGGCACATCGCCATGGAGACGGCCTAGTGAGAGGAACGGTTCCTGTCCCCGGTATTTGCTGGGAACTCACGCGCCCATTGGTGACCTTTCAAAGTTACCACCATCAAAGTTAAAGATGTTAGCGGGTACACGGAAAACATGAGGGGACGTCAAATAAAAGGGGCGTGGCCACGGGCCATTTTAAACTCAGACTCACAAACAGGTAGAATAGGGGGTGGGGTTTGGACAAATCCCTGGCCCCGCCCATAAATTCCTTACATGGTGTCATTAACTCTACATTCACTTAAGAGTTACAAAAACCTCCAGAGTGATTCCCAACAACCGTCTGAAGACTCCTGGTAAGCTCATAGACAGCAGGTAGATCACAGTGGGAACACAGCCCTGATGCTAACACAGCTGCTCTACATCATCTCTACACACCTATAACTGTTATATATAGGTTCTGAGTCTCTCTCGCTTTGCATGTGCATGTGATCTTGTCTGTGTGTGTGTGTGTGTAGGTGTATGCAACCAACCTTCAAAAGCCTTTATATATAATCAGATTCTGCATTAAACACACACTCATTGTTAGCTAGCTGCAGGAGTACATCTCAGCTGCTTGGAAATAGCAGTAACACAGATGCATTCACACGCTCACACACAGTTCTAGTTCTAGTTCTAGTCAAATGAACGCTCCATCCGTATCTCCATCGTTTGCTCCATGCAGCTAGTTTGACGGGAGCTCGGACGTTTCTGTAACCGTCTGAGCTCCCGTCTGATACCAGAAAGTTCCAAACAAACCCACCAAATCAGCGATATGATTCAGCATCTCGTCCCAGTGAAACCAGTGACACCAGCCTACACACATAACCTGATGTGATGGCTCATGTGAGTTAGCCTGTTAGCTTCGGTGAAACACCTCTACCATGATGGAAACACATCCGTTTAATTATGATTCTAACAGTTTATTTATTTAAAACACTATTAAAGGCACAGGCAGATGAAAGGAATTCAGGTCGAAGTAAAATAATTAATCTGAAATTCTAATTAAAGGTCAGGATTAATTATGTATCAAAACTGACAGAGCGGTTGATTTAATTAGCAACCAGGGAAGAAGAAGAAGAACTCTCAGGTGATACTGACCTTAGTGCTGCTGCAACACAAATTATTCAGATCTGGATGGATAGATACAACTAAATATGGACAAAACAGATAAACTGGAAAACCGTGTGTGTGTGTGTGTGTGTGTGTGTGTGTGTGGTTCATGAGGACCGGATGTTTTTACCCAACAAAAAGGGATTATGTCAATGAGGAACCTCTATTGACAGATGTTTGTGTGTAGGTGTGTATAGGTCTGTGTGTTCCCTACGTTCTCAACATTCCGTCCCAGACTCAACATTTCCTACCTTGTTATTACCCACAAACCACCTGGCCCTCCTTCAGCTGAATACCTGCTTGTGTGTGAGTGTGTGTGATATGTAATCTGCTCTCACACACACTCACACTTGCCATAAATGCTGTAATCTGATGATAAGCTCCTCTCGCTCTCCCAGCCAGACAATAAAAGAAAGCTTCTCTCTCTCTCTCTCTCTCCTCTCTCTTCTCTCTCTCAGTGTTGCTCTATGAGACTCACTCAGTAGGTGTGTGTTGTACTTGCTGGTGTAGTAGTAAACGTCTTCGTAGCCTTCCTGATAATCGTCATCCGCTCGGTACCTCCTCCCTCGCCTCCTCCTGCCCAGCAGGCGCAGCAGTGCCATGAACCGCTCCATCCCACCAGCAACACCAGCACCAGGTCTGAACTGGGCCGGGCCGGGCCGAGCCAGGCTGGGTGAGCTATAGGCTGACAGCAGTAGCAGCGGTCGCTCACAGGGAGCGATATTCCACAGGGAGAGAGAGGGAGATCAGGTTTCCTCCTTGTTTGCTCGCTTCTATTCTCTCTCTCTCTCTCTCTCTCACACACACACACAAACACACAAGCTAACTCTGTGACACACACGTTCACACAGTCACTCACATGCTCTTTGTATTCTTTGAGATATGCAGCCTCTCTCTCTCTCTCTCCCTCTCCTGTTGGTGCATCTAACCCTGCTGAGCCAATCACAGGACTCACGGCTCACTCCCGCTCGCTCGCTCTCTCTCTCTCTCTCTCTCTCTCACACACACACACACACACATCATTCTCACCCTCACACACACCACTCCTTTATCGCAGCACTCTATTGTAAGTGTGTGTGAGTGTGTGTGTGTGTGTGTGTGTGTGTGTGTGAATTGTAAATGTGTAGTTGAAGAGTCAGCAAAGGGAATGAGCGTTCCTCCTTTCATCCTCCCTTCCTTGATCACATTTCCATTTTTTTCATATCCTAGCCTCCTTTTTCACACACTGCCCCTGTAGGGGGGGATGGGAGCTGTTCAGGCGTGTGTGTGTGTGTGCCTCTGTAATTGAACACAGGTGGGGGTGGGGGGGACTAGCCAATGAGGTGAGGATGAGGAGGAGAGTCAGAAAGGTGACATGAGGAGCGAAAGATGAAGGGCTAACCTGTCATCCCTGTGTTGTCAGTCATTTAAAACGCAGGTTAAATTCAGATGGATTGTTATAGTCGTATCGCCCTATAAACCAATGAGACAGCAATTAAGGTCATCGTTTGCATTACCGTATTTTCTGGACTATATGTCGCTCCGGAGTTTAGGTCGCACTAGCCAAAAAATGCATAATAAAGAAGAAAAATAGATATATAAGTCGCACTGGGCTATAAGTCGCATTTTGGGGGAAAATTTATTTGATAAAATCCAAGACCAAGAACATACACTTAATCTTGAAAGGCAATTAGCAATCCATTAGCATGGATTAGCAATAGCATAAGGGTATGCTAACATAACAAATTCAGCCACATGACCCACAACGAACTGAGTACGTGTCTGCTTTGTTAACGTAACATATTAACAGTTATTCAGATAACTATAGCATAAAGAACATCTGAGCAAGTTTACCAAACAATCAAGTCTAACTCCATAGACGAAGCACCGCTTCTTCTTCTGCGTCGCTAAAGGAACTCGTTCCTCAGGTACACACGCCTAGAGCGCCCTCTTGTGGTTGTCACTGTGAAAATAACGAACATGTGAAATTCCGTAATAATGTATTTATTTAAGTCGCTCCGGAGTACAAGTCGCACCCCCTGACAAACTATGGAAAAAAAGTGCGACTTATAGTCTGGAAAATACGGTATGTTATTGGCTAAAACAATAATTTGTCTCCACAACCTGCTGCTGAAGATAAAGATAAAGGTCTGTCAACATCACACTCGGCGTACACCAGGCTACTGCTAGCTGCCTGCTAGCTATGGGTCAAGGCGTTGTTCCGTGTTAGCTAACACGTTGCCATCGGCAACAGGGCTGTAGATTTGATCGTTTGAAGTTAAAGTTCAATGGAAATCATTTTGTGTGGACCTATTTTACACAATGACACATAGCAGAGCAGCTCCTGCAGCCAGATGTGCATTTCAAGCCATAAAATCCAGAAAATAATCTGGCTGTTGAGAGGAAGGGATGTGCCTGTTATAGTCCATCATATGCTGCTCTGTCACTGAGGAAATGGGAAGAAGAAGGTGTCTTTAACCAATAAAAGTCCTTTCTCAAACACATGGTTTGGACTCAATATTTATCATAATAGGTTTTTGTCAGAAAGAGATTTGAAGTTTTTTAAGAGCTTGAACACCAACTTTAAACTGTCTTTGGAGAACAGGAAAGATCATATTCCCTGATCTGACCATCCGTAAGGTCAACCAGAGTGCATCAGTACAGGACAAAGATCCCTTTTACAAAGACAGACCATATTCGTCACTTCTTATAGTACAGAAGCAGAGCAAATCAAGGGGATCATCACTAATAAAATGGGGTATTGTTAAAAATAATGATTTAATCAGATAAGCAATCAGAACCTCCTCTGGTCAGCTTTAGAAGGTGCCCCACACTACAAGATGATTTGGTCCACAGATGACACTAGATGGCCAACAAAGCAACCATTTTATTAACTGTAAAAGTGTCATTGTCATCTGTAGATGTCACGTCCTAAATGTAAAAACCATGACTGAAACAGACTGGCTGAATATAAATATTAATCCTGCAGCTGTAGAATATTTTACCAACTGGATTTTCTGCTGAAAAGGTCGTCGATTAATCGAGTAATTGGACAAAACCTTCTTCAACTCAACCTTTGTGCTTCCTATATTCTTCTTTTCCATTTGCGAGGGTGACATAGACGTGTTCCCCCTCGTTAAAAGTAGTCTGTGGGAAATTCCGTGCTTTGAGCGTCACATTTAAATAAATGATTACCCCAGGCAGAGAAAATTCCTCGATCATTTATTTCTAATTGCGGTAAACAAAATACTCGAGGAATCACCCCTTTAAATATACAAGAGCACATCACAACAGAGAGCCTGCTTCTTTACAGGCCTGTGGGATGGACCACATACCACTTTCTATTAAAAAAAGGAGACAAAGACAGTTAAATAAGGGAGAAACCTTCTGGATCCAGAAGCTGCAGCCTACGAAACCCCCAGGCCTGGGCAAAGAAGTGGATTTTAATGTCTTTTTAGGGGTCTGATGTTTGGTTCACACCCTATCACCTTTACATTGGCCTTGTTTTGTTAACACCACAAGAGCTTTTTTAAGGCTACTTTCTACTGCTAAGGCTACCGCTGCAGTCCAGGAAGCTTTACTGTTGCGTAATTAACTAAAGCATGTCACACAATAATCAATGATCAGTTTCAGCAGCTCATTACGGCATCATTCAATTCAATTATAGCTGCGATGGCGTCGTTAGTCCAACAGGGGGCAGTAGAGGCGGCACAACACTGACGTCAGCTGTTTAAATACATCAAAGCAGAGCAGGGAATCAAACCGGGAGCCACCCATCAGTCATCACAAACACCTGAAGCTCATTAAAGTTGAAAATGAGCATTTCCTCATCACAAATGTTTTAGTAATAATCTAAAACCCCGCGTTCCTCCCACTCACGCGCTTTGATGTCGCCGACTGTTGGCAGGAAGTCCAGGATGTTGGCAGAGGAAATGAGGAAGCATAATCCCCCTCACACACACACTCACACACACAGGGTCTGGATAAAAGAGGTGATTGTTTTTAGTCCCAAAATGAATTAAAGACAACATAAAGCTGCAAACGAGGTTGTGTGTTTAACAGCAGCGCCGCTCTGGTTCCGTTACCCCACCTGCTGTTCTTCTTTACTCTTCTTCTTTGGTGTAAAAAAAACAGTCGCCCCCACAGCTTCAAACAACAGTCATCATCAGTTGAGTTCTGACATCAACTTACCGACTCTGACTGGTCGGTTTGTTCCAGAATCTGCTGACGTGACGACGACAGCTGTCACCATGACATCCAAGGACTCGTTCACAAAAACATGCACGCGCATACGTTTGGACTTCTATCTCTGTGAGGACGCTCATAACCCATAACCCCACCTCAGCCAAACGCTGACCTGAACGTTCAAATCAAGCCTGGACCCACAAACCCAACTTTGAACTTGCACCAAATAGTAAGCCCACAATGGCATTTTCAGTTCTCGGATCAAACAGCTGCCGGCGCTGTTAGCATTTTTAGCCAGCAAGCTAAGCGTCGTGCTCGCCCACCTCCCCCCTCGGCAACCTACCACCAACAATAGATTCCCGGCTTGGTGCAAATGATTTGGCATGAGAATTTCTTTCAGCGCTTCCGTTTTCAGCCTTGGTTTCCACAATTTCAGTTTTCTTAATTTTGTTTTTTGATTATGGCCAAGAGCTTTTATATTGGTGTGCCCTAATACAGTGGGACCTCTACTTACGAAATTAATTGGTTGTTCCGGAAGTTGTTTCGTAACCTGAAAATTACGTAAGTAGAGACGCGTTTTCCATGTAAATGCCCTAATCCGTTCCAAGCCCCCAAAAATTCGGACATAATTTTTTTATAAATCATAAAAATGCATCAAAACATGTAACAAATACATGTTACAATTAGATTACCGCACAATAAATTTAGAAATTCAGTGCAAGGCTTCTCCAGGAACAAAATGAACTTTATTACAGGCTAATCTTACATTAGCCGTCATTACTAGCAACGAACATTAACACTTGTGGTAACACCGCTTCGTTTGTATGGACAAAAAAGCTCTCTTCTTCTTTTTTTCTTTTCTCCATCACTTTCCTGGGGTCCATAGCGAATAAAAGTTAAACGAAGGCGACGCTGGGATACACACAAACTTGTACAGATTGACGTCCCTCCTAGCCAATGGGATGACAGGAAGATGCTAGGCGATAGCCAATGGCAGAGCAGCTACAAGCACGTTTACGTTCGCTAAACTCCGCGAGCAGCAGCGGGAGCGTATTTTTGCCTTTCGTATCCTGAAATTTCTTTCGTAACAAGAGGAAATATTTTCCCGTTGAGACGTGTCGTAACCTGAAAATTCCGCATGTAGAGACGTTCGTAAGTAGAGGTCCCACTGTACCTACTTTGGTCCTCACCGTGTCGCCCGTACAAGAACACACACTTTAAACCCTGACCTCTGACGATGGCACAGGCACGATGACTGACAGCTGGTCTGGGTGTACTCTGGGTTTCCCCTGGACACGTGTAGTCTTAGGACACACACACACACACACACACCAGTTTACTGCTGTTTGTGTTCAGCACCAACATTCCTGTGGGAAACCAAAGAGCCGCTGAAAATGTGTGTGCGTGACATTGAGTGACGGAGAAAGAACAGGTGAAATGATGTCCCCTTATGTTTCACAGATCTGTGTGTTGGTGTGTCGCATGTGGTGAAAATGCAGAGCTAACTTTGGTTCCGTTTTGGCTAAAGGAATGCTTAAAAATGGAGACTAGAGCCACCGCATCCGTTGTTGTGTAAACGCAGGTAAGACCTCCAGAACACACCCGAGCATGATTCATATTAGCCAGGCAGATGGTTGAGTCACATTCACAGGGAAAAACAGAGCGAGAGGCTGCTAAAAATGACACCTATAGCTTAATTTGCATATCAAGCCTCTGCAGCTCTGCAATGCGATTGGACGCCTCCACAGTGAGTGTGTATGTCTGCGCGCGTGTATGTTTATAATCTAATTCTCCACGCTGCTCTCTCTCTCTCACACACACACACACACACACACACAGAGTTCATCCGCTCACCCCCTCTGCTGGTTATTCTACAGAACTGTTGCTTTTCAGAGAAAATCAGCTGCATTCAGACTCTGAAAGGAATTAAACTCATTCACTTCCGATGGAAAATTACCCATAATTCAGAGGGTCAGTGATGTAGACGGCAGTGATTGATAAAGACCAAAGCTGACAGACGGACAGACACACCAACTGGACAAAAGACAGAGTTCTTAATGGATTGTTGAGTGACTGACCTTGATTTCTAATGGACGCACACACATACACAGACACACACACACAAGGGCCACTCATTCCCTGAGGGTTCAACTCATACTGAACAGGACAAATTTATCCAGGGAACGTTTCCACTTATCTCGTGTTGACATGAAAAATCTCTTGGTCACAGTAAAAAATGTCCCTCAATATAGAATTAGACACATCCACTTTTTCAGTAATTTGTTTATTTTACAGTAATATCAGAGGGTCTGCCTTCATAGCTGTTGTTATGTTTAAACTCAACCCAGAAACTTCCAGGCTTGTGAGGACATCGACTCCATTAAAAACTCTCAGATTCATGATGACATCACAGTGATGATGATGGACAACTCTCCACTGCCGCCTCATCACTAGTAACGACCGCTTCACTCCTTAAGTCTCCTCAGCCTCACACACAGTTATCTTAAGAATGCAGCTGGTACACATGCGCGGGCGCACACACAAGCACGCACACACACACACGTCCATGCTGTTTAAAGGCCAGAGTGGATATAACAGACGAGCCAACTCTGCAGGTTTCAGTGTCAGACCAACTGTGACACACACTGAACCATAATGAGCGTGTGTGTGTGTGTGTGTGTGTGTGTGTGTGTGTGTGTGTGTGTGTGTGTGTGTGTGTGTGTGTCTGTGTGTGAGACCATGCTGGGTTTATCCAAGGAGAAAATGAGTATATATGTATGATGCCAGCAGCTTGGCGGTCCACCTGGACACTGCCCAGAGCCCATGTGTGTGCATGTATGCGTGTGTGTGTATGTGTGTGTGTGTGTGTGTCAGATGAAGGGCAGTAAGTCTGTTTTCTGTGGAAAACTTCACCCCTTGATCTGACAGCGTGGTCACATGACATGTGAACACCCAGATATCAGTGTTATGAAATTTGACAATTTGTCACTTCGTACTCTAGGTGGGGTAGACAGACCCACACAACACTGTGCTGTTCTACCTCAAACACACAGATGCACGCGCGCACCCACACTAACACAGTCAGCAGTTTGTAGGTTTGTTCCACAGTCACGGTGAGAGAGAAAAAGAAAAGATAAAACATTAAGCTGGATGCACAGAAACACACACATGCACACGCAAAGACACACTCACACACACAGTGTCCTTTAAGAGGTGCTGATGTCAGAACTCTGTTCATTTTTGTCCTCAGGATTACTGAACCAAACCTGAGTGTGTGTGTGTGTGTGTGTGTGTGTGTGTGTTCGCGTATGCGCGTGTCAGCAGAAAAGCAAGTAATTTGTGACTGTGTGTGTGTGTGTTTGAGCCTTTTTCCCCTGCATCTGAAGTCAGGAAGCTGAAAACGGAGGGATGATGTCATTCCGTAAGAAACACACATACACACACGATCACAAACTAAGAATAGCGCACTTGTGTGTCATCAGTTATGAAGATGATTCTACAGCACCACTAACGTGCCCCGTCTCCTTCATCAGGTAAATCTGATGTGATGGACAACGTGACGCGTTCGGGTGGCGGTCTGAAAGGTGCGAACACGCAGGATTAACCAAAGCAGTTTTTACACTTTCCGCTGTGGTCTGTGCTAAACTAGCACAGACCGTTAGCAAAATCCTTGTTTCATAAAATAGCTCAAAGGTTAGATTTTTTTTAATCGAACATTAGAGTTAGACTAGTGTGAAGCACAATATGTGGCTTGGGTTAGCACAGCTGTGGTTATTGGATTGTGTTATTTACACAAGCTATTTGTCCTGCTCTGCTACCGTTTGCCCATTTCTCCTTAGCGTCGTTGCCATTGTTATTTTCCCAGCATGCCGCTGTCAAACATGCAATTTAGCCAGAGGCTGCACACCTGAGGACGTGAATGTATCCACACCTGCGGGGGACAGAATTCTGCTCAATGCAACAGTTACACAACAATACTGACGGACTGTAAAGTACAGCCCAATTCACTTGAATACACATGACATGTTTTTAAAGTCACGACATCTTTAAGTGATATATAATAAGCAGGTGCCTACACACATAGAAGCATATAAAACACTTGTTAAATCATCACAGAGTTGGAATAAAAACACTGGGGTTGCTGCAATATGATGCTACGAATGCCAGACAGTATCAACAAGCAGGTCGATACACAAGTGTTTTGACCCTCCAGCATCATAAACGGGGGTCACAGAGAAAACACCGAGGACGGAACGATGCTGGTCACACGCACGCACGCACGCACACTCCCGCAGATCCTTGCGTGCACCGCACCTGCCTTAATTCCCCTCCCGGTTCGCTTTCTCTGCCAGCAGCCACTAACTCGGTAACGGTGAATTCTCAGTGACATGAAATCATCTTAACGTCATCTGTAACCTCACCTTTTACGTCACACTCACACACGCGCGCGCTCACACACACACACGAAGAGAGAGGGGGGGAGAGAGAGAGTATCAGTTACCAACTTTCAATAATTTTTACAGTCTCTGTCTGCACGA
The DNA here is from genome assembly GCF_003711565.1 of Takifugu flavidus. Taxonomy (NCBI): domain Eukaryota; kingdom Metazoa; phylum Chordata; class Actinopteri; order Tetraodontiformes; family Tetraodontidae; genus Takifugu; species Takifugu flavidus. The sequence continues at coordinate 8,064,340 of NC_079541.1, read as the reverse complement.
GCTCTGCCGGCGGCGCCAAACCACGCTGCGCGAGATTGCGTCGGCGATAATTAGCTAGTACGCGCACACGCACGCAGAGTATATACACATGACCGCAGACACAGGTATAGTAACACACGGACGCACTCGTGCCCGGTCCGTATGAACCAGAGCGGGTCGGTCCGGTCCGGTCTTACCTCCCTCCTGGTCCGGTTGGAGACAGGCCGGGATGTTTTTCTTCCAGCCGGGCATGATGCACCTCAGGGCGGATAGGGAGTCCAGGGCGGCCCACTAGCAGACACACACCAGCAGCAGCGGGAGGAGCAGCGGCGACAGCAACATGGCTAGTTAGCTTTAGCTTAAGCCGTTACGCTAACAGGACCCACCTCCCCCTCCACTCAGAGCCTACCTCTCTCTACCGCTCGCTCTCTCCTTCAACCTCACACACGTATCTCTCTCGCGCTCCCTCTCTCGCCCGTCTTTTCTAGGTCTCTCGACCCCCTCCCCCTTTCGTAATTCTACCCCTCCAGGGTCTCCATCTCTGGGGCGTGTGTGAGAGGGAGTGACGTGATCACCGTGAAGAACCCGCGGTGAACATCTAGAAGCCGTGGGTTCCGTGGATTCCTCAGATTATGACCGTTTCCTTCCTGTTAGCGGTTAGTTAGCCACCGAGGGCACGCGCCTCGCGCCTTCCTCCATTCATTCATACGGGCAGTCAGCGCGAGGACGCCGCTGATCGATAACCCTCCCACTCCTGACTGATCGATCACTCTGATAGTCAGCAGGTTTGTGTGGTGCAGAGTGTTAAAAGATAAGAACACCCTTTAAAAAAAAACATGTTCCCGTTTGATGTTTATGGTTTAACACAAAGATCAGTTACAGCTGCTGCAGGGGTGGTCACGATTGTGTGTGTGTGTGTGTGTGTGTACTAATAACACTCATTTCATAATGGGTGAAAAATTATACTAAATATTCATTGGGGAACTTGTTTCAATTAAACTGCCGAATGCTGACTCACGTAGCTCATCGGGCCTTTTTGGGGTGGTGGGTGGATGGGGGGACTCTTGTTAAGGTGTTCCCATGGATGTTAGCATGAGGCCATGCTAGAAGTTTGCGAGTTAGCTATGTAATAATGTTAGTGGGCGGGGCTTAAACGATTAAGCTACTAATATAAACACCATCTGATTCAGATCGACTGATTTTTTGGGACTTCGATCCAAACTCAGCAGTGAAAATGTTAAAAACTCTTGTGAGATCAGATGATCTGTCTGTTTCCTCAGCACTAGAATCATTAAACATGCTGAGTTGACCTGCAGGTATCTGAGGGGTTCCTGTTCCAACTCGCCTCAGGAATTCAGACAGTGGTTCCCAATCCCTCTGGATTAAAGGAGGATTCCACCAAACTCTGTTTTTAATTCCACATCATCTGGATGTGTGTTCAGCCTCTTTGAAGTGTGATTTAGGACCAACAGAGAAGAGGAACCATCAGCGAAGCACAACAGGCCTATAGGAATTCTTGAGAGAGAGAGAGAACCAGTTCTGTGGTTTTCATAAACCCCAGAGAACACAATTATCGACGAACCTGTTGTACCTCTGTAGGTTCTAAAAACCATAAAAGGTTAAGTTGTAGAACCATTTGTGGAAAACTATTGTGTTAAAACAGTTATTTTTAGAATTATCGGCGTGGGTTCTAAAGAACCTTCACAGATGCTGGTTCTCCTGTGAGAAAGAGCTGAAGAACCCAGCATGGTTCCATCTTCAGCACTCTGACTTCCCACCACTGGAGAATGAAGTAAGACACATCACATGTCGAGCGGCCATCTTTGATCCCCCCAGGGGGGCTGAAGAAAGATGGAGGAGAAGATGCAGCGAAGTGGAAGAATGAGAATCTGCAGGCAAGGAGACAAAAAGCAAAGACTGACCTCAATGGGGGGGTCTCTTTAAGTCTTAATTCTAAAATCTAAATTATGACGGGTATTTTCTGATGTCGCAATTCAGTTTAACTTAGGTACAGTTTAAGGAACTTGATACTTTACGTGACAGACGTCGCCAAAACTCAATTTTACCGGGATTAATAGAACTATGCAGCGTGGCTCCGACGGCAGCTGATTGGTCCTCTTCCTCATATTGACGTGATTTATTGACTTATTTATTTTGGGGCGCTTCTAACTCCCACTTCCCCAAATTAAGCGTTGTTCGAACGTGTGACAGCTCATTGGTCACGTGATTGATGATTGAATTAGGTTATCCCAGTACTGTAAAGTACAGATACAGTAAAAGTCCAGTTTCAACTCCCGTATCGATCCATCATTCGGACATTCTAATGAGCTTTGATTTTACATTTAAATTCACAGTCATTTTCATCTCCGCCGAACCGTCAGTGTGAGCTTCATCCTCCTCATCCTCGTCACAATCATAATCAGGCGCATTTCCTGGAGACGCCAGCAGCTGCAGCCTCGCACTGACACACGCACACGCACCGGTCTCGGCGCGCACATGCCAGCAACGTCATGTGTGAGCAGAAGAAAAGAGAGGAAAAAGACCGCCTGGGGGGTTGAAAACATCCCACTCGACTGATCCGCGGCGCATTCACCAACACCCACAGCTCCCCATTTCTAAACACACAGCTGGAGCTGACAGGAAACCAGAAGTGGCGCCCAGAGGTTTTCAGGTGAAGCGCAGAGGATCAAAATTATACATATCAAGTGTGAAAAACTACTTTAACCCAATTCTTCAACATTGAGGAATCACTAAAAACCCTTTACAGTGAAATCATTTATTTTCATGGCTCAGTAAATACATAAATATGACTCAATCATTTATTCTCTGCATGCGGGAGCAACAAATAGTGACTTCCCATCAATTAGTTAATTAATGTCATAAATACTTAAAATAATTTATTTATAATTAACACAAATCCACGTGTTTAATCATGAATCACTTCTGTTCAACAGTTTAATGAAGTATTCACGCATATGGGGAGAATTATTTCAGGGGGAAAAAGGAGAATTGTGAAGAAACTTGCTGATAGTTTGACCTTCGACCCCGCCGCGTCAGTCCGGGAAACCCCGCCCCTCTGCAGAGAGAACGGGAGCTCCATTCAAACAAACCAAACTCGGCGCCCCGGGAGGCGACAGTCGCTGTGCAGACAGAGAGAAGGCGACAGCATCGCGAAGGAAAGAGACGCCATCAACCCCGAAACTCTGAGCCACAGGACACTCACAGGGACACAGACAGACACACAGCCGGAACCTCACACAAGCTGAACGCAGTCTGCTAGCAGGAGGCTAACAGCTACAGCTAATAGTACCAACATGGCGAGCGCCTCGTACCACATCTCCAATCTGCTGGAGAAAATGACTTCCAGCGACAAGGATTTCAGGTAAACCGCGTTCACGATTAGCCGACTCACCGTACGGCTCACGATGCCAGTCCCAACGTTTTTGCCCGCAGCGTTAAAGCTGTAGCCGGGCAGTAATCGTTGTGTGTCAGGCCGCAGGCTGTCGTGCTAAAAGCTAAGCGGCCACCTGTCTGATCATCGTTGTCCAGACTATCGACTATTTGCATCTGGGCTCAGTCAAACAGCTTTAACGCCTATTCGGCAATGTATATTTCAAGATAACCCGCCGACCCTCACACTATTCTGCTGAATTCAAGCACTGAAGAGTTAGCCCCATGCTAACAGGGTATCCAAGAGTAACTTCTATCATGCTGCAAGCTAGCGTGATATAGCGTGTGTGATGGTGCGAGTGTGAATACTGGCTTTGGACTAAAATGCGAAGTTACCAGACGTGCATACGGATCCTGGGTTGCGTTAGGACTTAGGATGTAATTAGTTGCTATGGTTTTGCAGCATTAGTCTGTGAGTTCTCTAGCTAGCATGTTTGGGGGTGTGGTAGCATCAGCGAGGCTAACGGCATGTAAACAGACTAGATTCTCCAACCGTCACTGATGTAGGAGGCATCACTTCGAAGTGTTTAAAATAAAGGATTCTAATAGTAGCACACTCCAATCCATACAATAATCCCGAGGTTTACGCCTTGTGTTGATAATTCTTTAGGAAGTAGTGTTATGTTTGTTGTTTAATCTCGCCTACCTCTGTATCCCCCTTTTTAATTAAAGGGTTTGGATTTTTTTGATTTAGTGAAACACAGAAAATAGTTCCCATTGGAAAGTTTGAGTTTGTCTAGACAACTTCAACACAGACATGATAAAATCCCCCGAACGTAACAGTTTAGTAAAGAGTATTTTCAAAACTAACATGAAATTTTCGTTCAACATCAGCATAAAACATGTCATTTCTGTGGCGTGTCACCAAGCTGATGCAGCACAGTTTTGGATTGGAAATGGAACACATTTTTAGTTTTTGGGTTTATTTTATTCAGTTTAATTTTGTGATAGACGGCCTGAGTTGCTTAGTCTGTGGAAATATTCCATGGGTAATATTTTTAGTTGTCGGAAGTGTTTTTTTAATTTAAAAGGAATGAAATTAAGTTTAAATTTCAAAATGAGAACATTTTTAGGAAAGAAATTTAGAACCATCAGACGCTCGCTCTGTTCATCCAAACGTCAGAGAGGCCCTTAACCTGAAGTTGTCATGTGACCAGTGTGATCTGTCTGCAGATTTATGGCCACCAATGACCTGATGACAGAGCTGCAGAAAGATTCCATCAAACTGGACGATGACAGCGAGCGGAAGGTGGGTGGGGCCATCGGTTTGGGGTGGGACCAGCTCAGCCTTTGAGAGCTGATTTCTGACATTTTGATTGACAGGTGGTGAGAATGATTCTCAAATTGCTGGAAGACAAAAACGGAGAAGTTCAGAATCTCGCTGTCAAATGGTAAATGGCGCTTCTGCGGGTTCGTTTACACCGTGACTGGCTGCGCTCGTAACCGCGTTTGTTTTGCTCAGTCTGGGGCCCCTGGTCAGTAAGGTGAAGGAGTACCAGGTGGAGACCATCGTGGATACGCTGTGCACCAACATGCTGTCGGACAAGGAACAGCTCAGAGACATCTCATCAATCGGACTGAAAACTGTGATCGGCGAGCTGCCGCCCGCCTCCAGCGGTGAGAAGATCGATGCTCTATAAGTACTGTGATAATGTGAAGTACTTCTTCTTTAACTTTACCGTGGACGTCTCTGTTCTTGCAGGCTCAGCTTTAGCCGCCAGCGTTTGTAAGAAGATAACGGGTCGTCTCACCAGCGCCATAGCCAAACAGGAAGACGTGTCGGTCCAGCTGGAAGCGCTGGACATCATGGCCGACATGCTCTGCAGGTACGTTAGCTTGGCTGTGGCTAATGCTAAGCTACAGAGTGTTTGCTGAGTGCTGTTGTTGGCTCTCCTGCAGACAGGGAGGTCTGCTGGTCAACTTTCACCCCTCCATCCTCAGCTGTCTGCTCCCTCAGCTCACCTCCCCCAGACTGGCTGTCAGAAAGGTACCGCCCACTTTTCCGACTCGGCAGCCTTCCATCCTGTCCCGTGTTGTCCTGACGACTGTTTTCTTGTGGCCGTGCACCCCCTCAGAGGACCATCATGGCTCTTGGACATTTGGTCATGTCCTGCGGGAACCTTGTCTTCATCGATCTGATCGAGCATCTCCTGACCGAGCTGGGGAGGAACGACAACATGTCCACCACCAGGACGTACATCCAGTGCACGGCGGCCATCAGCAGACAGGCGGGACACCGCATCGGTGAGGCGCTCGCTGCTTCTCCGTGTTGCTTCAGTTGGCGTTGTCATCCTGAAGCTCTTGTTTGTAGGTGAGTATCTGGAGAAGATCATCCCTCTGGTGGTGAAGTTCTGCAACGTTGACGACGACGAGCTACGGGAGTACTGCATCCAGGCCTTCGAGTCCTTCGTCAGGAGGTAACAGGAGCACTAATGCTGCACCAGGCCTGCAGAGACCTTGTTCTACAGTCTGTGTCTGCTCACAGGTGTCCCAAAGAAGTCTACCCCCACGTCCCCACCGTCATCTCCATCTGTCTGCGCTACCTGACCTATGACCCCAACTACAACTTTGATGATGAAGATGAGGACGACAACGCCATGGATGCTGAACAAAACGATGAAGACTACCAAGGTTAGAAAACAGGACCGGACTTGCCTCTCCTCCAGGGGGAGGTGTGGAAGCTAACATGCGCCTCCGTCTCCGCAGGAAGTGATGACGAGTACAGTGACGACGACGACATGAGCTGGAAAGTTCGGCGAGCGGCGGCCAAGTGTTTGGACGCCGTCGTTTCCACTCGCCACGAGATGCTGCCAGAGTTTTATCGCTCCGTCTCTCCCGCACTTGTCTGTCGCTTCAAGGTATCGACGATCTGTGGCGACGTCCCCGCCGCCTCCATTGCTCATCACGCCAACTGATCCTCTTTCTCTCCCTTGTTTCCTGCGTGTGAGCAGGAGCGCGAGGAGAACGTGAAAGCAGATGTTTTCCACGCTTACCTCTCGCTGCTCAAACAGACAAGACCGGCTCAAAGCTGGTTGGCTGATCCAGATGCAATGGAGCAGGGAGAGACCCCGCTAACCATGCTGCAGAGCCAGGTAACTCTTCTGCTAGGGCAAATAAGCTATCTATCAGAATCATTTGTATTGTATTTTTTTGCTTTGAAACATTTTCAGGGACCTCTGGTTCGTTTGAGTGCAGTTCCGATTTTTTCCTACAGGTGGCGGCGTGACGCCTTTAATTGGACCAGAAAACGTTAACTTCCTGCAGTAACCACAGGAAGCAGTTGAGGCGCTCTCTCTCTCTCTCTCTCTCTCTCAGTAAGCTATTGTCTCTCGCTCTCTGCAGGTCCCCATCATCGTGAAAGCTCTTCACAAGCAGCTAAAGGAGAAAAGTGTGAAAACCCGTCAGTGTTGTTTCAACATGTTGACTGAGCTGGTCAACGTGCTGCCAGGAGCCCTGACACAGCACATCCCTGTCCTCATACCAGGTGATGTTACATCTGAACTCCCCCGATTGTCCTCCAGTGTTGGGGGGGGCGGGGTGTTGAAGTACGATTGACAAAACCTTTTTCTTCAGGCATCATCTTCTCCTTGAATGATAAATCCAGCAGCTCCAACCTGAAAATTGATGCCCTGGCATGCCTTCACATCATCATGGTCACGCATCCTGCCCACGCCTTCCACGCTCATGTCCCCGCTCTTGTCCCGCCCGTGGTGGCCTGCGTGGGAGACCCCTTCTACAAGATCACCTCAGAGGCCCTGCTCGTCACGCAGCAGCTCGTAAAGGTGGGCGTCTGGTCCGGTCCTTGTAGAACTGATGATGTCACCCTCCGTCTACTTTATTTTCTACCTGACCTCTCGCAGGTGATCCGTCCTCTGGACAGCCAATCAGAAAGCTCTGACAGCTTCGACCCCTCCCCCTACATCAGCGATCTGTTCTCCTGCACAATCAAACGGCTCAAGGCTGCAGACATTGACCAGGAAGTCAAAGAGCGCGCCATTTCCTGCATGGGCCAGATCATTTGCAACCTAGGTGACCGCCACCTGTCAGTCAAAGTGGTATGGCGTCAGCTGCGATGCAACTTCCTGTCCGACCATCCTGCATTTTTTTTTCCTGTGCAGGTGACCGTCTGCCAGCAGAACTTCCTGGAACGTTGTTGATTTTCTTGGAACGCCTGAAGAACGAGATCACCAGGTTGACAACGGTGAAAGGTAAGCCCCGCCCTCCCAGAACCGTTAGGATCAAAGGATATTGATTGGATTCATGAGAGTTTCGCTGACTCGGCAGCTCTGACACTGATCGCTGGATCACCGCTGAAGATTGACCTTAGGCCAGTTCTTCCGGATGCTGTTCCCATCCTCGCCTCCTTCCTACGTAAGAACCAGCGGGCGCTGAAGCTCTGCACATTGGCTGCTCTGGACATCCTGCTCAGGAACTACAGGTACACCCCCACCTTTGATCCTGCCACCTTCGCCTGGCTTCCCCTCGAGCGCTAAACGCTGTCCCTGCGCTCCCCAGCACCGCGGTGACTCCCGTCATGGTGGACGCGGTGCTCGCCGAACTGCCGCCGCTCATCTCCGAGAGCGACATGCACGTGTCGCAGATGGCGCTGAGCTTCCTGTCCACGCTGGCGGTGACTCACCCGGCCTCTCTGGGTCAGCTGAGCAGCGGCAACATCCTGCAGCAGCTGATCAGTCTGGTCCGATCCCCGCTGCTGCAGGGCGGGGCGCTTTCCGCCATGCTGGATTTCTATCAGGTACAACAGCGACGCCATCGTGGTTTGGCGAGCGGTCAGAATTTCAATCAAACCATAACTGTCCCGCATGTGCTTCTGTTCAGGCTTTAGTTGCCACAGACACGCCTGGTCTGGGCTACATGGACCTGCTGAGGATGCTGACAGGTCCGGTTTACTCTCAGAGCACAGCTCTTCCTCACAAACAGGCCTATTGCTCCATTGCCAAATGTGTCGCAGCACTAACGCGGGCCTGTCCCGCCGAGGGGCCCGCCGTCGTGGGGCAGTTCATCCAGGTGACCTACCTGCGCACATCAGGGTTGACGTGTCTCCGATCAGGGTGGCGCTAAACTGCTTCCTCTCTGACAGGATGTGAAGAACAGCCGCTCCACAGACTCCATCAGGCTCCTCGCCCTGCTCTCGTTGGGTGAGGTGGGACACCACGTGGACCTCAGCAGCCAGCCGGAGCTGAAGACGGTTATTCTGGACGCTTTCTCGTCCTCCAGTGAAGAGGTAAGACGCACCAGGCTAGTTAATCCAAAAGTGTTTATTTCAGAAATGATCTATCTTGGGATTTACCTCTGCTGGTGTGTTCCTCAGGTGAAGTCGGCGGCGTCCTACGCCCTGGGCAGCATCGCTGTGGGGAACCTCCCCGAGTATCTGCCTTTCGTCCTGCAGGAGATCACGTCGTCCAAGAGGCAGTACCTGCTGCTGCACTCGCTCAAGGAGATCATCAGCTCGGCATCGGTGTCGGGGCTCAAACCTTACGTGGAGCTGGTCTGGTCCCTCCTGCTCAAACACAGCGAGTGTCAGGAGGAGGGAACCCGGAACGTGGTGGCCGAGTGTCTGGGTAAACTGACGCTGATTGACCCTGAAACCCTCCTGCCACGCCTCAAAGGCTATCTGCAGTCAGGTAATCAATACTGAAGCCGATCGCATGGCGATCAGGAGGAACGCCTCGCCTCTGCCCCCCCCCCCCCCTCAATAATCACATTTCCTGTTTGTTTATAGAGCTGTGTTGTGATTGTGGTGATTTATTGATTGGTGGTTTATTTTTAACCTGCCCCAGGTTCATCGTATGCCCGCAGCTCCGTGGTGACGGCGGTGAAGTTCACCATCTCGGACCAGCCTCAGCCCATTGACCCCCTGCTGAAGAACTGCATAGGTAATAAGAGATCGCACTGATTCCTGATCCCCAGTGATCACTCATTGATCCCCAGTGATCACTCATTGATCCTTCATGTTACCACACAAAGATCAGAGGTGGACTTGAGCCTTTTCCTTTTCTCAGGGGATTTCTTAAAGACATTAGCAGACCCCGACCTGAACGTGCGGCGCGTTGCCTTGGTAACGTTCAACTCGGCCGCCCACAACAAGCCCAGTCTGATCCGGGAGCTGCTGGACTCAGTCCTCCCTCAGCTGTACAACGAGACCAAAGTGAGGAAGGAGCTGATCCGAGAGGTGAGCGTCGACACCAGATGCGTGCTTTCATCTCCCAGTACACCAGCAGACACCTTACTGTGTGTGTGTGTGTGTGTGTGTGTGTGTGTGTGTGTGTGCGTGTGTGTGTGTGTTGTGTGTGTGTGTGTTCACAGGTGGAGATGGGCCCGTTCAAGCACACTGTTGATGATGGTTTGGACCTGAGGAAGGCTGCCTTCGAGTGCATGTACACTTTGCTGGACAGCTGCCTGGACCGGATCGATATCTTCACTTTCCTGAACCACGTGGAGGACGGTCTGAAGGACCATTATGACATCAAGGTCCAAACACACACCTGAACACACACTTCAGAGGGCAACGCTCACAGTTCCGGCTGTGACTCTGCTATTTTTTTGATTTTTTTTTTGCAGATGTTGACGTTCCTCATGCTGGCCAGGCTGTCCTCTCTGTGTCCCAGTGCGGTTCTGCAGAGGCTGGACAGGCTGGTGGAGCCGCTAAGGGCCACCTGCACCACCAAGGTAGGGCCTCACTGACTGAGACTCTTCCTAAAGAACCTTCGTTGCATTTTCCAGAGCAGTGATCCATCTTCCGACTCTGCAGGTGAAGGCCAACTCGGTAAAGCAGGAGTTTGAGAAGCAGGATGAGCTGAAACGGTCGGCCATGCGGGCTGTGGTGGCCCTGTTGACCATCCCCGAGGCAGAGAAGTCGCCGCTCATGTCGGAGTTTCAGTCGCAGATCTCAGCCAATCAGGAGCTGGCGGCTATCTTTGACTCCATCCAGAGAGACTCCAGCTCCGCCAACATGGAATCCATGGACACCAGTTAAAGAGGCGGTTCGCCCTCGTCCCCGATACACCACAGCACCACCCCTGCTGCTGGTGCGTTAAACCCTGCAGCACGGATCCATGACAACAGCAAACACACACACACACATGCACACACACACAGGTTAACGCACCGTCTCCTAGTGATGGAAGAAGACTTGACGTTCAAACGTGGACTGAAACAAAGAAAAATCCAGAAAAATGAGTTGCATTTGAGGCTTGGAAGCTCCTCCCACCTCCTGTTTATTTTTTCAGTGAGGTCATATGATTGGCTGATCTCCATACATCAACATTCTTTTTTTCTCAGAAGGTTCCACAGGTACTGTTCTTGAACCTGATTGGCCGCTGCAGAGTGACTGATGGTTGTTAAAACTGACCAATGGAGTGAAACAGTCTTTCCTGCCTGAGGATGTGCTGACCAATGGGAGGAGGGCTCGCTTTTTTTTTTTCTTTTTAATTAATGATATAGTGAATGAGGAGAGACGGGCGGGGTTTACTGTACAGCTTCTTTGTTTCCCATGATTCAATAGACCTGCCCTCCTCCTGCCACAGGAGAGAGAGAAAGAGGGGAGATTATTGGATCAGGACTGAGCGGACCGAGTCATATCAACTAGGGTGTTTCCATGGTAACACCTGTGCGTTCTCATCGGGGTCAGACTTGGTTCGGTCTAGTCAGGGGAATCCACTGTTGTCTGTCGCCCAAGAAAAATAAAACTATCCATTTCTGCCTGCCGTCATGTTCTGTCTTCTTCATTTTGTTGTTCTTCGTCGTCAGTACAACCGTCCTGTTTGCAGGAATCCTGTAGGGGAATTTCAAACAAATTTAGTTTTTTTTATTACAGTGTAATACAAAATTTCTCATGATTTTTGCCAACTTCTATTTTATATTTGGCAGTAATTCTTTCATTGATGTGACATTGAACTGATTTGCTGATTTCACTACAGTGGGAGGAGCCTCTGGTTTCAGTGGGCGGGGTTTATAAGAATTGCTGAACTTGCATCCAAGACTGCAGTAACTTTATAAACACTGCCCATGTTTTAAATTGTTTTTGCTTGTTAAATCTATAAAATGTATTTATCAAGCGTCGCAGCATTGGTTTAATCTGCCCATATTCAGGATTCCGATCACATCACCTGTTCCTTTTCACACAGGTAAGGCTAACTTCCTGTTCACTGAGCCCTTCTTTTATTGGCTGTTCATGGCAAACAGAACAAACGCAGTTAATGATGTTCAGTCCTTTGGTTGCCTAGCAACTGCCGAATTGATGAGCTTGAATTGTAGCTTGGCTAATCATTGACATGTTAATGTCTCCAGTTTTTTGTATTTGCTTCTGAACTACAAAGTGTCTCATCGAAATAAATTTTTATTTTAAGACATTCAATTTCGACCAAAGGTTTAATCTGTTGTAGATTCAGTTCAAAAACATCTGTAAAGGTATAATTCAGGATCAAACATTAAAATGTAAAATATCTTTAAAACTTTTCCCTACAGTTCAAAGAAAATGTCCTTAAACCTTTTCACCAACTGCGAACAGAGAAAAGTGATGATCATTGTACTTCAATATTTGTGAGGACTCTCATAGAAATAATACATTTTCCAGCTCCCTACCTTAACCCTAAACATAGCAGCTAACCTCTGACCCCAACCCTAACGTGGTACAAGAACACACACACAGGAAGTGTATAAAAGGGAAGTTTGGGGGGGGGTGCTCTATTCTTGGTGACTTCTTCCTGTTTGGGTGTGGTTTCTCAACATAGGCTCTGACTGTTGTAAATACTGTGTGCGTGAGTGAGAATGTAAGAATGTTCCCATCATGCTGTGACATGCTCAGGTTTTCTTTGAACACACACATTATGCTTGAAATTCTGGATTTTACCGTTTAATTTTAATGACCTCTGGGTTGCTTTGACCTTTGTCCTCCACTTTGACCAGACAGTTCTTAGAGCCAGAGGAGAAACTTGTGCCATCATGTGACATCGTCAGAGAAAACAAATATACAATCTCATCTTCGTCCCAGGGCTACCTTCACTTACCTGCAGGGGCTCCTTTCTGAGACCTTTCTGTTCGATCACATGACCACATTCTTCATGCCCACACAGGTGCCGTGTCAGCAGTTCTTATTATATCAGATCATTTTAATTGTTAGAACATGATTCCTATGGATCACTACTCCTGTTCTGATAGCACATCACCCTGCAGACAATCAAAGCTGTCCTGAAAAGTTAATGGACTTTAACCTGGGGGTTGATGCTCACTGTCCTAAATGAGAAAACATCATTAAAATAACACATCTCTCACTCAGGGTGAAAAAAAAAAACTCAGGGTAAATTTTCTGGCCGTTTTTCTTTTAAGACACATACAACATTTGTGTCAAGTAAATAAAGTTGCTGAAGATGCTGAAACGTCACAAGAAAAAAGTCTGGTTAGTCACTTGCGATGAAGTTAGTTACACCGGATGTGATGCTGAGCCATCTTCAAAATAAATCAAGTTAATTTAGAGAACCCATGCTGTTGCAAGTACGCATATAATTTAAAGTCCGGAACAACAAACGTAAATGACGAACTGGACAATCAAGAACAAATGTTCGACACACATGTTCGACATTTCCTAATGGTTCGTTTATGCTGGGAAGGTTAAATTGCAGTCGGTTCCATACATTAAGTTTTATTGTATTTAACACTTTATTTAACAATTTAAATTGACGTGTCTTTGGATTTGGTTTTACATTTTAAAAAAAAATCAAATCTTTCTCCGAATTCTGAGAAAGTGTTGTAGGGGTTTTATTGTGAAAGACGTGACAGGAAGTGCACCACGTTACTTGACGTCAGCGCGCACAGGCAGCAGGAGGGAGCGGCTCGGGTAGAGCGACATCTACAGAGAGCGGGGGAGAGAGAGAGCTGCGGAGCAGACGGGTGGATGACAGTAAGTACTGCTTCCTTTCTCTCCTTTCGTCTCTTTCCAACTCTTCTTTTCCTTTTCGTCTCTCTCCTTCCTCCGGTGTGTAAATGTAGTATTGTTCGGGAGGAACCGGGACACGGCGACGGGGACGGACACGGAGGGAAGACAGGCCGGTGCCGAGCTGGGCTGGGTTTGCGGAAGCGACCGGTGGACACAGACAGACAAACAGACAGACAGGCAGACAGACAGGCGGACCGGCAGAAAGGACTGTTGATATTAGAAACAGTCTGCTGGAGAACACGGGGAGGCTGCTTAGCTGCTCCCCCCAGCAGGAGCAGGCGGGTGTGTGGGTGGCCTTCCTGTCAGAGTCGAGCGGCCGGGTTGGGGACGTTGTGAGGCGGCTCCGGAGCTGCGGAGCCCCCGCTGCTCCGAGAGAGAAACTTATTAAAACTGTGGGGAAGAGTTTAGAGCTGACCGACCGACCAGGCTGGCTGGGGTGCAAAGGGATTTATTCCTCTGCTGTTCTACTCTCAGCAACACACACACACACACACACACACACACACACACACACACACACCAGTATTGACAAGCCCCACCTAGTTCTGGGATGTGTGTGTCCATCCTCCAACTTTACTTGATGATCATCGTGCTGCGTTCAGGGTGTGTTGGAAACATCGCCCTCATTGATTACCTATTTTGGTCGCAGTGAAAGATTTGGGTGTTTCCAGAAATTTTTAGACATCCTGATGCCCAGAGTCGAAGTTCCTGATTCTCCTTGTTCTTCCTTAGAGTATTCCTCTGTTACTGCTTGATAGACAACAAAAACAATCCCCAAAACAAAGAAAAAAGAACATAAAATGATTAACTACTTGGATGGAGTTGTGTGTTAGTTGGGAAAATGGTTTCCCATCAGGTGACACGATCACCAGTTCCTTTTGTACAGTGATCCTCAGAAACATCAGGACCCTTTTGTTCCACCTGGTCCATCCTCTGAGCTTCCAGCTCTGATGATCCAAGGCCATTTGATGATCCAAAGTTTTCAGAGCGGAAATGTTGTCTTTCTGTGGGAGAAATGGCGGAATTATCCTGTTAGGTGTCAGTGGAAATGTTATCATAGCAGAGCAGGAGTGGTACTTCAGAGCCGTCTGTGGTTCTGGCGTAAAAGTACTCAGAAAAAGTCAAACTAGATTAAACTCCAGCTGCAACCCACCAACCTCAATTAGCATCCGTTAGCATGTGCCGACCACTGAGGCGCGTGCCGGGCATGTCGTCTCTATGACGATGCCATCCGCGTTTGTAGCTTGATTGCGAAACATTGTTTGGAATGAATCAACATATAATTGGATTATGTGAGATTATACATGTGATTAACTTCCTGTTTGATTTACTGACCCCGCCCCCTAATGTACTGTATGTACAAGTCTGTCACCCTGGGGTGTGTGAGGGTCGGAAATGAACCCCCCCCCAAATTACTATGACCTCAAAATTTAGGTAATTTGCTCAAAAATGGACACAACTCCAGTATTTTCCACATTGATCACATGAACAAAAACATTAAGATGTATAGTTTCTTGACAGTGACGAGTAAAACACACACACACAAAGTACAAACTACTTACAGTGCTCTTATCGCCATGGTAACTCACAGAGCCTCTCACACACACACACTCGCAGGATTGGACAGCTGTGACATCACCACCAGCTGTGCGATCACGTGACCTCTCTGTTGTCATGTATTCTGGGTAATTATAACTTCCTTATTTGCGTGTAACATATTTTCCCCGCTTCAGGTGTGTTGTGGCAGGAGGCGGAGCCTGTGTGAGTGCTTTTCTGTCATTGGCTGGTCTCCTCTCTCACCCTGTGTGTCTCTGTGTCTCTCGCCCACCCAGCAGACACAGCCAGGATGCGTGAATACAAACTGGTGGTTCTGGGATCAGGAGGAGTTGGAAAGTCAGCACTGGTGAGTGTGTGTGTGTGTGTGTGTGTGTTAGCATAGACATTATTCAGCTGTTTCAAATGAAACAGTAATCTATTAATATCTGAATCCGGTTTGAATCTTTTCATAAGATTTTCTGACTAAAGAAAATCGTGTTTGTTTAATTTCTTACTTCAACATTTAAATATAGATGTTCGTGTGCTAAAACGTGTGATGTTGTATTTGATGATGATGAAAAGGTCTCAGAATTCCTCTGGGAAAACTGTGTCTGTCTGTCTGTCTCTGTCACACAATGAAGGTCTTTTTACTCCAGATGATAAAATGGAGACTTGTCACATTATTTCCATTCTAATGACTTTCAATAGAGCGACACAAGGCGCCATTAACAACACTGGCCTACTTCTGCCTGTCTGTCTGTCTGTGTGTGTGTGTGTGTGTGCAGACTGTCCAGTTTGTACAGGGAATCTTTGTGGAGAAGTATGACCCAACGATAGAGGACTCCTACAGGAAGGTAAGACTATTCCATGCTAGCTCTGCTGCTAATTTTAGCACTGATACAAAATGTAAGAAGCTACAAAATTCAAAGTTGATTTAACCAAGTTAAAATGTGATGAACCCACAGAAGAACACAAGAAATAAACTGGTGGCGTAAACAAGGGTTGGATCCATAAAATAGTCTTGATATTCACTGAGCGGAAACTGCTGGTGCGAAGTCTTTAAAATGAGAACATTTTTCATACATATGCTGTTTTAGTGTGTTACACACTAACTCTGGAGAGTGGTGGCGCGTCTTCGGGGTCTTTCTGAACACTCAAATGTTGGTAAATGAGGTTTATTCTGGGCTCCTCTGTGTTCTCAGCAAGTGGAGGTGGACGGGCAGCAGTGCATGCTGGAGATCCTGGACACAGCAGGAACAGTAAGCACGTCGCCATGACTGACCTAGAGTCCACTCTGTCCATCTGTCTGTCTGTCTGTCTGACTCTGTGAGTGTGTGTGTGTGTGTGTATAGGAGCAGTTCACGGCAATGCGAGACCTGTACATGAAGAACGGTCAGGGCTTTGCTCTGGTGTACTCCATCACAGCTCAGTCCACCTTTAACGACCTGCAGGACCTCAGAGAGCAGATCCTCCGAGTGAAGGACACCGAGGACGTAAGACAAACACACACACACAGAGTAAATTACAACCGTAATCTAAAATTTCATAAATTACATTCAGCTGGTTAAAAACTGGAATTCAACATCAAACTCTGGGCTCATAAAACAAATGTTTGGAAAGTTTCGCCCCCACGTATTTAGACAAACAGAAAACACACACTTAAGGCGTTCAACTTGTCAAAAACAACATGTTTTATCTCCAACCTGCTAAAACCACAAGTGCACTCGCTAATATTTGGAGACGCCTGCTGGCCAGACGCGGAACTGCGGTGGACTTAACTTTATTTCCTGGATCAGAATGTTGGAAAAGATGAAATGATGGTCTGGATTTCTTACGTTGCTCTTTACGTGGTTGTGAGTGTGAATTCCTTCTGTGATGGTGCAGGTTCCAATGATCCTGGTTGGGAATAAATGTGACCTGGAGGTGGAGCGCGTTGTGGCCAAAGAGTCAGGTATTGGACTCGCGCGCCAGTGGAACTCCTGTGCCTTTCTGGAGACCTCAGCAAAGAGCAAGATCAACGTCAACGAGGTGAACACACACACACACACACACACACACACACACACACACACAAAACCACATAAATCAGAGCTTGTTTGGTTCTTCTGCTGGCTCTTGTTGGTGTTTCTTCAACACCAGAGGATCAAGACTGATCCAGCCTCCAGTTCCTCCAGTTTGAGGTCCGTTCGGACTGACCGACTCCCTGGATCACTGCTGTTGCTCTCAATGTTACTCCTGCAAACATTTCCTTGACTCTTGTTGCCCTGACAACATCTAGGAATGAGTTGGAGCAACGGGCTTATGTTGAGATGTTGGTCAGGCGTTCAGGAGGTCCTGACCAGCATCACTAGCCAGTCCAGCCAGTTCCACAGTCAACAGATACCCTGTTTTCCTGTTTCAGGTGTGTCAAAGCAGCAGGTGGAGCTGCGCTGTGATTGGCTGATGTCTCTCTCTTTCCCTCTCAGATCTTCTATGACCTGGTGCGGCAGATTAACAGGAAGAGTCCAGTTCCAGGAAAAACCCGCAAAAAGTCCAACTGTCAGCTTCTCTAATGACAGGTGCGTCCTCAACACACACGCGCACACGCACTCTGGCGTTTGTACAAACTCTCTTCTTCTTCTCTCCAGTGTTTGAGCTCACCTGTCTGACAGTCAATCAACCAATCACGCCACATCTTCCAGCTGGCCACAGAAACCTGTCATCATCAGACATCTCTGACCTCATGATGACTACATTTCCTCATCATTCCACCACACTGAGAGAGACGGTTGCCTTGGATACCAAACATGAACAGACTGCAGCAGCAGCCATGATGACGACGATGATGATGATGACGAAGATTCTGCTGTTGCAGGAAATTGGGGCAGACCAAACAACTGCCCAGTTTAACTACAGTTCCCATCATGCTCTCTGCTCAGCCTTCTGCACAGGGGAATGGCTTCTTTGCTCAATGTTTCAATGTTTCTTTTCTTTCTTTACTTTTTGCTGTCCAGCAGTGCCGAGCCAGTCGCACATGGTTGTCAGCCATGTTGTTGCCACGGTTACCGAGTGATGTCACACCTGTCATGGCCGACCTTGCGTGTGTGGCTTTTAGTACCTGTGGATACATGCAGTGGTTATTAACCAGTGATTATTGTTAATAATATGTTACCATGTGAAAAGATATAAAAGTCAATTTAATGTTTGTTTTTATTATTTTTTTGGTGGTGGTTGGGGGTGGAGCTTAGGGAAATGCAGCAGGTCGTACAGTTAGCTCACCATGCTGTTAGCTGTCAGAACAGTTTTTACTTTTTCTTTCTAAGCATTTTGTAAAATATATTAGCATATTGTTGATTTGAGTAAGATTTTGTCAAACCAGCTACCATAATAATATTTTTATCATTAAATGAGTACCTTAAGAGACTGTTAGCAACAGTTGGTAGCCCTTTTTGGACCTTGAAGCAAATCAAAAGC
This sequence comes from Takifugu flavidus, assembly GCF_003711565.1. Classification (NCBI taxonomy): domain Eukaryota; kingdom Metazoa; phylum Chordata; class Actinopteri; order Tetraodontiformes; family Tetraodontidae; genus Takifugu; species Takifugu flavidus. The sequence continues at coordinate 8,045,970 of NC_079541.1, read as the reverse complement.
ATGGACATTTAACGGGAAATCTAAGCTAACAAGTGTGTTCATGGAGCCGTTTTCCCAAGGTAAATTAGATGTATGTTGAGATTTGGACTGTGTCATCAGTATAGCAGCTAGTCAAATACATTAACTTAGAAATGTTTAATGGTACCAAGCGATGGCTCATAGCCTTACTAAACAGTCAGGTAAATTGCCAGATGCGAATATGACATTTCTATTTGTCAATATTGGTCAGTAACCTTTTGGGACTGCTGCAAGCTACATTTGTTTTGAGCTAGCATGAGGGCTAACCACTTATGCATTGCATTGGTGTTGGTGTGTTGGAAGTGGTTGCTAATGATGCCATAACTTCAGACGTACAGATATATGACAATTGCATGCAGACATGCTTTGCTCAAAGGTGTAGTCAGCTAGCGTCTGAACTGCTCCTAACAGCAGACACATTGCCTTCAGACAGCAGACTCACACTAGTCCAGTACTGTGAGTGTGTGTGTGAGTGAGTGTGTGTGTTCTTGTACTAGGCCAGTTTCTGATGGCCCTGTTGCCCCAGGGTGAGGGAAGATGTGTACTGTGCAAGTGTTATTACCATTGTATTATTAGTCATGATGATGCTATTAACGCATAAAGAGGGAAATACAGAATTAACGGACAGATTTGCGGTCAACATTATTTATAACTGATCGGCTTATGTTAAACTGTGAACGGGGCCAAATCAAACTCCTCTGCATAGTCGCATGGGTGCCATTGTGTGTGCTAACAATGTAGCTTGCACTAGGTTGAGAGAATGCATTAGCATGTGCACTGATGCCTGGATGGTAATAGTCATCAGCTGAAGAAGAAAGTTGACCTTAAAATTTTGATCTCAAACAGCGCAGGTAGAGGCTGAAACCTCGCCCCTGCCAGTTGGTGTGTAGCCTGTCAAGTAGCCGCCACGGAAAGGCTTTAGAAAGTGGGAGCGTCAATGGGAGTACTGCTGTTGAGTGTTGAGTACTGCAGTACTTAGAAGTACTGTTTTCAATATTCTGTTGCTCCTGCAGGTACGTTGGGTCATGTAGCATGTCGATGTTTTTTTACTCAATTGTGATCTGATGCTGCAACACTTTTCGTAATGCCATCTGGCTGCAGCTGCAAACAGACCTCACATTCAGCTCACACCCGTTACCTGGTGACCGAAGAGAAGATAACACCACTGCAGACTAGAAAACCAGCCGCTCTTCACAAAAGAAGCGAAAATGTTGCCCCATAGTGAGTTCTTGGATAGTAAATCTGTAAAGAAACCAAGACACTTTGACGACTGATTTCCAAACATTTCATTATATATAATACTTTTTGTTTTAATAGCCCGAAGTATAAAATATATTTTTACATCTCAGGATCTGTTAGTTTTGGCCTTTTGAAATAAACGACACATTTATCAGATTACAAACTAAAATAGATGAATAAACACAAGAAACTGATGCTTTTGTCTGGATTATATTAAAATAAATACAAACAAACACCAGGAAAACATCTGGTGGATGTTCACCAGAAATGTGGACGGAGTTTTACCGGATGGAGGCCTGGTGGCAGCTGCGGTCAGACTGGTCAGCGTTAGCATCATGACATGCTAAATATTGACAGCATATTGGTAGATGTTTGATTTAGTGAGGGAAAAAGTTCAAAATAAACACCAAGATTTAAAATATTCCACTATACCGGAGGTAGCCTAGCAGTTTCACTCTGCTATGCTAAGCTCACTCTTATCTTTTCTTTCATGAAGTGATGGAAGCAGCTGCAGACTAATACAAAGTAAAAATAATGAATTTACAAAGAAAAGATTTCACTGCAAATGCTTCTTTTTGTGTGTGGCATGAAGACCAGTGAAATGTTAAAGGAACCAGTTCAACCACTAACATTAACGTTGAATCATCCCAGTTGCTGTGAGATTTCTTCCAGTGCTAAAACGAGAGGGGGAAAGCCAAATGCAAGTAAAAACTAAAAGGCCTTAATTAATAAAAGTGGTGCAATTTTATACCAACAACCCGTGTGGAGTGTTTCTGGGCTCTTTTTTTATTTTAAGTCTAATTTACAGACTTCTCTTCCAAACTTTCAGTCAATAAAAAAGATCGAGACAATAAAAAATATCGAGATTAGCGCCCTGTGACGTCATTGGCCCCGCCCTGTGCCTCGTTAAAGCGTCTGCGCGCGAGGCTGAGCTGCTGCCATGACAACGGCGGCGCCTCGCAGAAGCCGAGCGCCGGTTAGCGACCGGAAGGCTGGTTAACCTGCCGGCTGCGTTCACGAGACGTTTTCTGTCGACTTGTTAACGAGCTCATCTGATGGCACGAGGACGGTGGAGTGATGTCGCGCGTCGTTACGTCACAGCGTCGTCATGACCGTCGGTTTTAAGGTAGAAGTAAATGTTGTAGCCTTTGGCTTTAGCAACAGGTTAGCTTTGTACCGCAGATTCCCGGTGAATGCACAAGTTTTGACTAAATGACCAGAACCGAATAAACCTATGCGACCCAGTTCACCACCGAACTATGAACGAGACTGAACAGTCCAGATTAATGTGATTTAATCTGAGCTAATCCCGTCCATCACCGCTAGATGACTATCCGAGCTAATACAGTTGTAATTACATGTAGCAGTCTGTCAAGGACATGAGTAAACAACCAAAGGAAATACAATAAACCTATAATATGTATAACCTATAATAGTAATATAATATAATAGTAATATGTTTTTGATATCCGTACAGGTGATTCCACAAGTCTTAAACACTATTTTTTTTAAAACAACCCACAGTCAATGTTTAAGAGTCTGCTGGAGGTCTCAAACGTTGACATGAGTTATTAGTATTGTTGACTGATGAGGTGTAACGGTATTAAATCGTGAAGTGATTGTGGTTTTGTTCGGCAGAGTGAATATCAGAAGAGTTTCCGAGTTCCTCGTCCCACAAACGCGTCTCCTCACCGCAGCCTTCCATCAGCCGGTTTACGGTCCGATCACATGGGTGAGAAGTCTGTTCTGCTTAGAAATATGTCACAGAGAAATGTACATTAAAATCATATTTCAGGTGCGAGCAGGGAGCCATGTCTGCAGCGTCGGAGGAGACTCGTTGGGCCTGGTGGGTCCTGCAGAACCCTGCTGGCTCCTACAGACCCTGGACCCACTCAGGCACCTAGAATAGCGCCATCTAAAGGTAGGACCGTGTCCTGAAACCAAGACAAGACAAATTAGCATGTGGTTTATTTATTTACAGCTTTTATAATTGTGCCTTCTATGAATGTTTTATTACTGGTAACATAAAGCTAATGGAGTTATTTCTTTATTTGTCTTTTTCCAGAAGACTCAAAAGGAAGCTCCCTCCACAGGAAGGACCCGAAACCTGCAACATCTTCTGGAGGACCACCAGTCCCACAGACTCCTCCAGGACCTCGGCCTAATGCAGAACCAGAACAAGAACCTCTAGTGGGCCTGAACCCTAAACCAGAATCTGGACATCATTCAGTGGGAGAGCCGCAACCTGCATCTGAGCCTGCTGCAGAACCTGCTGAGAAGTCTGGTAGATCACCTGACCTCAAAGTCACTGTGCTGTTTCCTGTCTGGGGCTATGACCTCCTTCTGCGTTTCGACTCGATTCTGTGCCGATACAACAGGAGCTGTCCTGGTCGAACCTCACTGGTCTGGTTCCTCTGTCTCCACAGCAAACATGTCCAACACTTTGCACAGCCCACAGCGCCACCCACCTGATGGACAGCAGCCCTCAGCCAATCAAGTGAGCAGCAGTCTAGCCTTAAACTGAGACTAAAACACTGGTCACTCATACTGTGACTTTTCTGCATCCCAGGTTCTGAGGTGGAAGGCAGGGCTTACCTCAGGTGATCACAGGTCAGGAGGTCACACGTCAGAGTACCACCAACAGTTTGGCAGCAAGAAACTCGGAGCTGCTGCCTCACCAATTCTGACTGCAGATCAGGTACGGTGCTGCTGGTTGTGTGCCTGGTTGCTGAGAGGTTTGAGCGTAACGTTCATCTGAGCCTCACACATCATTGATTTGAGAGCAGGATATATGTATTCAGTGGACTGAACCAGTAACAGAAAACACTGGTCACGTTTGGAACCCATCAGTGATGCTTATCGGTTGCTGCCTCCCGGGGTTCAGCACTGAGCTGCAGCTCCACTCAGTGACCACTGGGTGGCGTCAAAGTTCTGTTTTAACCTGCTGTTTATTGATCAGAACTGGAGCTCTTCTGTCCAGTTGTAATGAGGTTACCTTATTGATGATCAGCATTTTGGTGACTGTTGACCTCCTGCAGGTGCTGCACTCCAGCCGTAGAGCTGTGCCTCCATTCAAGAACAGCGATGTTCGCATGGAAACAGAGTACAGGCAGAGCTACAAGGACCACATCCCACCCGCCAAACCCCGCCTCCACAAACACCTGGAAGCTCAGAGGGTTCCACTGTTTCACATGCACATGGTTTGTAAAACACACAAACACACACATACATAAATTTGAGAGACTTGAGGCTGCAACGGTCAAAGTTGCAGGTGCAGTAATACGAAAGTGCTACTACTAGAGTAGTAGTCGTGTAGCAGTACAGATGTGCAGGTCTTTTCACCCTTTTATCTCCAACAAGAAGAGGGAGGGGTCAAAGAAGAAGCCTCGCCTTCAGAAGAATGACCCTTCACAGCAGAGAAATAAAGCCACGCACCCTCCTCAGGTGCAGAGGCTGCACAGGTGCGTTTCTGTGTCTGCGTTCATGAGTTTTTCATGTCTTGGCCTTGACGTCATCTGTGTTCGACAGGAAGTTGACAGAGTATCAGTCCAGCTTTCGCTCTCCTCTCT